>NW_023493657.1:1408176-1415676 GCF_013265735.2 Oncorhynchus mykiss
AAACGTTTTTGTATAAAACATTTTAATAGGAAATCGTGTTTCAAGTTTTGGGAAAAAAGTGAATGTCACAGGATGCATAGGTTCCTGTGGATGCGAATTTTTTTTTACATTATGTAATTGTTGCCCATCACGAGAGAGGGTATGAGACGAAATTTGGGACCTCTAGCCCTTCGGGAAGTATTTTTAATCATTTTTTGAAAATTACAGAAATTGGTCGAAAAAATGACAGAGTCCCACTTTTCACAGCCGTGCACCTGGTGATTGAAAACGTGCATCTGGTAACCCAAAAATGCGGTTCTCAATGCGCTTGCCGGTGTTACAGATATACATGTCCGATAATGATGCACCCTACTACGGACCTTTTTCAATGGGGGTCGGCCTGAATTATTTATGGAAGGTATGATTACTTTTTTTTTCTCCGTGCAACTGGTGATTGAAAACGTGCACCTGGTCACCCAAAACACGGTTCTCTATGCGGTTAGCGGTGTTCCCGAGATTCATGTCCGATAATGATGCACCCTACTACGGACCTTTTCAATGGGGGCCGGTCCGAATTATTTATGGAAGGTATGATTTTTTTTTTCTCTCTCCGTGCAACTGGTGATTGAAAACGTGCATCTGGTAACCCAAAACACGGTTCTCTATGCGGTTAGCGGTGTTCCCGAGATTCATGTCCGATAATGATGCACCCTACTACGGACCTTTTCAATGGGGGCCGGTCCGAATTATTTATGGAAGGTATGATTTTTTTTTTTTTTCAACACTTTTCCCCTCTTTTTCTCTCTCTGCCGGGGCCGGCCCTGGGTGCTTTATGGACGGTTTAAAACATGACTATGGATGCAAATGCTCATTTTCCTCCGTGCACCTGGTGATTGAAAACGTGCATCTGGTAACCCAAAAATTATAAAAGGGTTTTAAATACTTTTACCCGTCATTCTATTGATATAGCCCGCTAGGGGAGTGCCCCACTACGGCCCTCTCTCTGTCAGGGCCGTCCTTGGGTGCTTTTTACACACTTTAAGAAATCACGATGGATGCAGATTGCTATTAATCCTCCGTGCAACTGGTGATTGAAAACGTGCATCTGGTAACCCAAAATTTCAAATATGGTTCAAAATGAATTTAAAGGCACCCCTCTCATTGTTGCCCGCTATGGGAGCACCCCACTAAGGCCCTGTCTCGGTCGGGCCCGTCCTGAGTGCTTTATAGACACTTTAAGAAATCGCGATGGATGCAGATTGCTATTAATCCTCCGTGCAACTGGTGATTGAAAATGTGCAACTGGTGATTGAAAACGTGCACCTGGTCACCCAAAACACGGTTCTCTATGCGGTTAGCGGTGTTCCATCTATTCATGTCCGCTTATGGCGCACCCTACTACGGACCTTTAGCAATGGGGGCCGGCCCGAATTATTTATGGAAGGTCTGATGATGATTTTTTTTTTTTTTTCACCATCTCTTTCTCTCTCTGCCGGGGCCGGCCAAGAGTGCTTTATGGACGGTTTAAAACATGACTATGGATGCAAATGCTCATTTTCCTCCGTGCACCTGGTGATTGAAAACGTGCATCTGGTAACCCAAAAATTATAAAAGGGTTTTAAATACTTTTACCCGTCATTCTATTGATATAGCCCGCTAGGGGAGTGCCCCACTACGGCCCTCTCTCTGTCAGGGCCGTCCTTGGGTGCTTTTTACACACTTTAAGAAATCACGATGGATGCAGATTGCTATTAATCCTCCGTGCAACTGGTGATTGAAAACGTGCATCTGGTAACCCAAAATTTCAAATATGGTTCAAAATGAATTTAAAGGCACCCCTCTCATTGTTGCCCGCTATGGGAGCACCCCACTAAGGCCCTGTCTCGGTCGGGCCCGTCCTGAGTGCTTTATAGACACTTTAAGAAATCGCGATGGATGCAGATTGCTATTAATCCTCCGTGCAACTGGTGATTGAAAATGTGCAACTGGTGATTGAAAACGTGCACCTGGTCACCCAAAACACGGTTCTCTATGCGGTTAGCGGTGTTCCATCTATTCATGTCCGCTTATGGCGCACCCTACTACGGACCTTTAGCAATGGGGGCCGGCCCGAATTATTTATGGAAGGTCTGATGATGATTTTTTTTTTTTTTTCACCATCTCTTTCTCTCTCTGCCGGGGCCGGCCAAGAGTGCTTTATGGACGGTTTAAAACATGACTATGGATGCAAATGCTCATTTTCCTCCGTGCACCTGGTGATTGAAAACGTGCATCTGGTAACCCAAAAATTATAAAAGGGTTTTAAATACTTTTACCCGTCATTCTATTGATATAGCCCGCTAGGGGAGTGCCCCACTACGGCCCTCTCTCTGTCAGGGCCGTCCTTGGGTGCTTTTTACACACTTTAAGAAATCACGATGGATGCAGATTGCTATTAATCCTCCGTGCAACTGGTGATTGAAAACGTGCATCTGGTAACCCAAAATTTCAAATATGGTTCAAAATGAATTTAAAGGCACCCCTCTCATTGTTGCCCGCTATGGGAGCACCCCACTAAGGCCCTGTCTCGGTCGGGCCCGTCCTGAGTGCTTTATAGACACTTTAAGAAATCGCGATGGATGCAGATTGCTATTAATCCTCCGTGCAACTGGTGATTGAAAATGTGCAACTGGTGATTGAAAACGTGCACCTGGTCACCCAAAACACGGTTCTCTATGCGGTTAGCGGTGTTCCATCTATTCATGTCCGCTTATGGCGCACCCTACTACGGACCTTTAGCAATGGGGGCCGGCCCGAATTATTTATGGAAGGTCTGATGATGATTTTTTTTTTTTTTTCACCATCTCTTTCTCTCTCTGCCGGGGCCGGCCAAGAGTGCTTTATGGACGGTTTAAAACATGACTATGGATGCAAATGCTCATTTTCCTCCGTGCACCTGGTGATTGAAAACGTGCATCTGGTAACCCAAAAATTATAAAAGGGTTTTAAATACTTTTACCCGTCATTCTATTGATATAGCCCGCTAGGGGAGTGCCCCACTACGGCCCTCTCTCTGTCAGGGCCGTCCTTGGGTGCTTTTTACACACTTTAAGAAATCACGATGGATGCAGATTGCTATTAATCCTCCGTGCAACTGGTGATTGAAAACGTGCATCTGGTAACCCAAAATTTCAAATATGGTTCAAAATGAATTTAAAGGCACCCCTCTCATTGTTGCCCGCTATGGGAGCACCCCACTAAGGCCCTGTCTCGGTCGGGCCCGTCCTGAGTGCTTTATAGACACTTTAAGAAATCGCGATGGATGCAGATTGCTATTAATCCTCCGTGCAACTGGTGATTGAAAATGTGCAACTGGTGATTGAAAACGTGCACCTGGTCACCCAAAACACGGTTCTCTATGCGGTTAGCGGTGTTCCATCTATTCATGTCCGCTTATGGCGCACCCTACTACGGACCTTTAGCAATGGGGGCCGGCCCGAATTATTTATGGAAGGTCTGATGATGATTTTTTTTTTTTTTTCACCATCTCTTTCTCTCTCTGCCGGGGCCGGCCAAGAGTGCTTTATGGACGGTTTAAAACATGACTATGGATGCAAATGCTCATTTTCCTCCGTGCACCTGGTGATTGAAAACGTGCATCTGGTAACCCAAAAATTATAAAAGGGTTTTAAATACTTTTACCCGTCATTCTATTGATATAGCCCGCTAGGGGAGTGCCCCACTACGGCCCTCTCTCTGTCAGGGCCGTCCTTGGGTGCTTTTTACACACTTTAAGAAATCACGATGGATGCAGATTGCTATTAATCCTCCGTGCAACTGGTGATTGAAAACGTGCATCTGGTAACCCAAAATTTCAAATATGGTTCAAAATGAATTTAAAGGCACCCCTCTCATTGTTGCCCGCTATGGGAGCACCCCACTAAGGCCCTGTCTCGGTCGGGCCCGTCCTGAGTGCTTTATAGACACTTTAAGAAATCGCGATGGATGCAGATTGCTATTAATCCTCCGTGCAACTGGTGATTGAAAATGTGCAACTGGTGATTGAAAACGTGCACCTGGTCACCCAAAACACGGTTCTCTATGCGGTTAGCGGTGTTCCATCTATTCATGTCCGCTTATGGCGCACCCTACTACGGACCTTTAGCAATGGGGGCCGGCCCGAATTATTTATGGAAGGTCTGATGATGATTTTTTTTTTTTTTTCACCATCTCTTTCTCTCTCTGCCGGGGCCGGCCAAGAGTGCTTTATGGACGGTTTAAAACATGACTATGGATGCAAATGCTCATTTTCCTCCGTGCACCTGGTGATTGAAAACGTGCATCTGGTAACCCAAAAATTATAAAAGGGTTTTAAATACTTTTACCCGTCATTCTATTGATATAGCCCGCTAGGGGAGTGCCCCACTACGGCCCTCTCTCTGTCAGGGCCGTCCTTGGGTGCTTTTTACACACTTTAAGAAATCACGATGGATGCAGATTGCTATTAATCCTCCGTGCAACTGGTGATTGAAAACGTGCATCTGGTAACCCAAAATTTCAAATATGGTTCAAAATGAATTTAAAGGCACCCCTCTCATTGTTGCCCGCTATGGGAGCACCCCACTAAGGCCCTGTCTCGGTCGGGCCCGTCCTGAGTGCTTTATAGACACTTTAAGAAATCGCGATGGATGCAGATTGCTATTAATCCTCCGTGCAACTGGTGATTGAAAATGTGCAACTGGTGATTGAAAACGTGCACCTGGTCACCCAAAACACGGTTCTCTATGCGGTTAGCGGTGTTCCATCTATTCATGTCCGCTTATGGCGCACCCTACTACGGACCTTTAGCAATGGGGGCCGGCCCGAATTATTTATGGAAGGTCTGATGATGATTTTTTTTTTTTTTTCACCATCTCTTTCTCTCTCTGCCGGGGCCGGCCAAGAGTGCTTTATGGACGGTTTAAAACATGACTATGGATGCAAATGCTCATTTTCCTCCGTGCACCTGGTGATTGAAAACGTGCATCTGGTAACCCAAAAATTATAAAAGGGTTTTAAATACTTTTACCCGTCATTCTATTGATATAGCCCGCTAGGGGAGTGCCCCACTACGGCCCTCTCTCTGTCAGGGCCGTCCTTGGGTGCTTTTTACACACTTTAAGAAATCACGATGGATGCAGATTGCTATTAATCCTCCGTGCAACTGGTGATTGAAAACGTGCATCTGGTAACCCAAAATTTCAAATATGGTTCAAAATGAATTTAAAGGCACCCCTCTCATTGTTGCCCGCTATGGGAGCACCCCACTAAGGCCCTGTCTCGGTCGGGCCCGTCCTGAGTGCTTTATAGACACTTTAAGAAATCGCGATGGATGCAGATTGCTATTAATCCTCCGTGCAACTGGTGATTGAAAATGTGCAACTGGTGATTGAAAACGTGCACCTGGTCACCCAAAACACGGTTCTCTATGCGGTTAGCGGTGTTCCATCTATTCATGTCCGCTTATGGCGCACCCTACTACGGACCTTTAGCAATGGGGGCCGGCCCGAATTATTTATGGAAGGTCTGATGATGATTTTTTTTTTTTTTCACCATCTCTTTCTCTCTCTGCCGGGGCCGGCCAAGAGTGCTTTATGGACGGTTTAAAACATGACTATGGATGCAAATGCTCATTTTCCTCCGTGCACCTGGTGATTGAAAACGTGCATCTGGTAACCCAAAAATTATAAAAGGGTTTTAAATACTTTTACCCGTCATTCTATTGATATAGCCCGCTAGGGGAGTGCCCCACTACGGCCCTCTCTCTGTCAGGGCCGTCCTTGGGTGCTTTTTACACACTTTAAGAAATCACGATGGATGCAGATTGCTATTAATCCTCCGTGCAACTGGTGATTGAAAACGTGCATCTGGTAACCCAAAAATTATAAAACGGTTTTAAATACTTTTACCGGTCATTCTATTGATATAGCCCGCTATGGGAGCACCCCACTAAGGCCCTGTCTCGGTCGGGGCCGTCCTTCAGTGCTTTATATACAGTTTCATATATTACGATGGATGCAGATTGTGATTGTTTTCCAAAAGACCCGTGTGCATCTGGTAACCCAAAAATTATAAAACTGTTTTAAATCATTTTACCGGTCATTCTATTGATATAGCCCGCTAGGGGAGTACCCTACTACGGCCCTCTCTCGGTCAGGCCCGTCCTTAGGTGCTTTATATACAGTTTAAGATATTACGATGGATGCAGATTGTGATTGTTTTCCAAAAGACCCGTGTGCATCTGGTAACCCAAAAATTAAAATATGGTTCAAAACCCGGGTAACACCACTCTATTTACGGACATGACAGTAGAGCTTACCCCCTGGAGCTATTGACCTCCAGGCTTGTAGGCCCTTACTCACCACCCGGGTATCACCCCTCTATTTCGGGGATGATACCAGCAGGGGACCCCCCCCACCTCCACAACCTCGCATACCAGGTGAACCAGGGCACCCACACTTAAGCACCCCTCCTCGGACATTAAAGCAGATAACCGCGCTGTTATGAACCGCGTGCACCTGGTCACCCAAATGGAACTTGTGCACCTGGTCACCCAAAAGGACCGGCGTGCACCTGGTCACCCAAAGGCCGGCGTGCACCTGGTCACCCAAAAGGACCATGTGCACCTGGTCACCCAAAGGCCGGCGTGCACCTGGTCACCCAAAAGGACCGTGTGCACCTGGTCACCCAAAGGCCGGCGTGCACCTGGTCACCCAAAGGACCATGTGCACCTGGTCACCCAAAAGGACCATGTGCACCTGGTCACCCAAAGGCCGGCGTGCACCTGGTCACCCAAAAGGACCATGTGCACCTGGTCACCCAAAGGCCGGCGTGCACCTGGTCACCCAAAGGACCATGTGCACCTGGTCACCCAAAAGGACCATGTGCACCTGGTCACCCAAAGGCCGGCGTGCACCTGGTCACCCAAAGGACCATGTGCACCTGGTCACCCAAAGGCCGGCGTGCACCTGGTCACCCAAAGGACCATGTGCACCTGGTCACCCAAAGGCCGGCGTGCACCTGGTCACCCAAAGGACCATGTGCACCTGGTCACCCAAAAGGACCATGTGCACCTGGTCACCCAAAGGCCGGCGTGCACCTGGTCACCCAAAGGACCATGTGCACCTGGTCACCCAAAGGCCGGCGTGCACCTGGTCACCCAAAGGACCATGTGCACCTGGTCACCCAAAGGCCGGCGTGCACCTGGTCACCCAAAGGACCATGTGCACCTGGTCACCCAAAAGGACCATGTGCACCTGGTCACCCAAAGGCCGGCGTGCACCTGGTCACCCAAAGGACCATGTGCACCTGGTCACCCAAAAGAACCGTGTGCACCTGGTCACCCAAAGGCCGGCGTGCACCTGGTCACCCAAAGGACCATGTGCACCTGGTCACCCAAAAGGACCATGTGCACCTGGTCACCCAAAGGCCGGCGTGCACCTGGTCACCCAAAGGACCATGTGCACCTGGTCACCCAAAAGAACCGTGTGCACCTGGTCACCC
>NW_023493657.1:1425676-1440676 GCF_013265735.2 Oncorhynchus mykiss
GTCAAATTCAACAAAAACGTGATAAATCAAAAAGTACACATCCGATCTTGATGGGGTTTTTTTTGCACGAAAGTGCATAAATAGACGAGCATTTACATTCAATTAAAAACGTTTTTGTATAAAACATTTTAATAGGAAATCGTGTTTCAAGTTTTGGGAAAAAAGTGAATGTCACAGGATGCATAGGTTCCTGTGGATGCGAATTTTTTTTTACATTATGTAATTGTTGCCCATCACGAGAGAGGGTATGAGACGAAATTTGGGACCTCTAGCCCTTCGGGAAGTATTTTTAATCATTTTTTGAAAATTACAGAAATTGGTCGAAAAAATGACAGAGTCCCACTTTTCACAGCCGTGCACCTGGTGATTGAAAACGTGCATCTGGTAACCCAAAAATGCGGTTCTCAATGCGCTTGCCGGTGTTACAGATATACATGTCCGATAATGATGCACCCTACTACGGACCTTTTTCAATGGGGGTCGGCCTGAATTATTTATGGAAGGTATGATTACTTTTTTTTTCTCCGTGCAACTGGTGATTGAAAACGTGCACCTGGTCACCCAAAACACGGTTCTCTATGCGGTTAGCGGTGTTCCCGAGATTCATGTCCGATAATGATGCACCCTACTACGGACCTTTTCAATGGGGGCCGGTCCGAATTATTTATGGAAGGTATGATTTTTTTTTTCTCTCTCCGTGCAACTGGTGATTGAAAACGTGCATCTGGTAACCCAAAACACGGTTCTCTATGCGGTTAGCGGTGTTCCCGAGATTCATGTCCGATAATGATGCACCCTACTACGGACCTTTTCAATGGGGGCCGGTCCGAATTATTTATGGAAGGTATGATTTTTTTTTTTTTTCAACACTTTTCCCCTCTTTTTCTCTCTCTGCCGGGGCCGGCCCTGGGTGCTTTATGGACGGTTTAAAACATGACTATGGATGCAAATGCTCATTTTCCTCCGTGCACCTGGTGATTGAAAACGTGCATCTGGTAACCCAAAAATTATAAAAGGGTTTTAAATACTTTTACCCGTCATTCTATTGATATAGCCCGCTAGGGGAGTGCCCCACTACGGCCCTCTCTCTGTCAGGGCCGTCCTTGGGTGCTTTTTACACACTTTAAGAAATCACGATGGATGCAGATTGCTATTAATCCTCCGTGCAACTGGTGATTGAAAACGTGCATCTGGTAACCCAAAATTTCAAATATGGTTCAAAATGAATTTAAAGGCACCCCTCTCATTGTTGCCCGCTATGGGAGCACCCCACTAAGGCCCTGTCTCGGTCGGGCCCGTCCTGAGTGCTTTATAGACACTTTAAGAAATCGCGATGGATGCAGATTGCTATTAATCCTCCGTGCAACTGGTGATTGAAAATGTGCAACTGGTGATTGAAAACGTGCACCTGGTCACCCAAAACACGGTTCTCTATGCGGTTAGCGGTGTTCCATCTATTCATGTCCGCTTATGGCGCACCCTACTACGGACCTTTAGCAATGGGGGCCGGCCCGAATTATTTATGGAAGGTCTGATGATGATTTTTTTTTTTTTTTCACCATCTCTTTCTCTCTCTGCCGGGGCCGGCCAAGAGTGCTTTATGGACGGTTTAAAACATGACTATGGATGCAAATGCTCATTTTCCTCCGTGCACCTGGTGATTGAAAACGTGCATCTGGTAACCCAAAAATTATAAAAGGGTTTTAAATACTTTTACCCGTCATTCTATTGATATAGCCCGCTAGGGGAGTGCCCCACTACGGCCCTCTCTCTGTCAGGGCCGTCCTTGGGTGCTTTTTACACACTTTAAGAAATCACGATGGATGCAGATTGCTATTAATCCTCCGTGCAACTGGTGATTGAAAACGTGCATCTGGTAACCCAAAATTTCAAATATGGTTCAAAATGAATTTAAAGGCACCCCTCTCATTGTTGCCCGCTATGGGAGCACCCCACTAAGGCCCTGTCTCGGTCGGGCCCGTCCTGAGTGCTTTATAGACACTTTAAGAAATCGCGATGGATGCAGATTGCTATTAATCCTCCGTGCAACTGGTGATTGAAAATGTGCAACTGGTGATTGAAAACGTGCACCTGGTCACCCAAAACACGGTTCTCTATGCGGTTAGCGGTGTTCCATCTATTCATGTCCGCTTATGGCGCACCCTACTACGGACCTTTAGCAATGGGGGCCGGCCCGAATTATTTATGGAAGGTCTGATGATGATTTTTTTTTTTTTTCACCATCTCTTTCTCTCTCTGCCGGGGCCGGCCAAGAGTGCTTTATGGACGGTTTAAAACATGACTATGGATGCAAATGCTCATTTTCCTCCGTGCACCTGGTGATTGAAAACGTGCATCTGGTAACCCAAAAATTATAAAAGGGTTTTAAATACTTTTACCCGTCATTCTATTGATATAGCCCGCTAGGGGAGTGCCCCACTACGGCCCTCTCTCTGTCAGGGCCGTCCTTGGGTGCTTTTTACACACTTTAAGAAATCACGATGGATGCAGATTGCTATTAATCCTCCGTGCAACTGGTGATTGAAAACGTGCATCTGGTAACCCAAAATTTCAAATATGGTTCAAAATGAATTTAAAGGCACCCCTCTCATTGTTGCCCGCTATGGGAGCACCCCACTAAGGCCCTGTCTCGGTCGGGCCCGTCCTGAGTGCTTTATAGACACTTTAAGAAATCGCGATGGATGCAGATTGCTATTAATCCTCCGTGCAACTGGTGATTGAAAATGTGCAACTGGTGATTGAAAACGTGCACCTGGTCACCCAAAACACGGTTCTCTATGCGGTTAGCGGTGTTCCATCTATTCATGTCCGCTTATGGCGCACCCTACTACGGACCTTTAGCAATGGGGGCCGGCCCGAATTATTTATGGAAGGTCTGATGATGATTTTTTTTTTTTTTTCACCATCTCTTTCTCTCTCTGCCGGGGCCGGCCAAGAGTGCTTTATGGACGGTTTAAAACATGACTATGGATGCAAATGCTCATTTTCCTCCGTGCACCTGGTGATTGAAAACGTGCATCTGGTAACCCAAAAATTATAAAAGGGTTTTAAATACTTTTACCCGTCATTCTATTGATATAGCCCGCTAGGGGAGTGCCCCACTACGGCCCTCTCTCTGTCAGGGCCGTCCTTGGGTGCTTTTTACACACTTTAAGAAATCACGATGGATGCAGATTGCTATTAATCCTCCGTGCAACTGGTGATTGAAAACGTGCATCTGGTAACCCAAAATTTCAAATATGGTTCAAAATGAATTTAAAGGCACCCCTCTCATTGTTGCCCGCTATGGGAGCACCCCACTAAGGCCCTGTCTCGGTCGGGCCCGTCCTGAGTGCTTTATAGACACTTTAAGAAATCGCGATGGATGCAGATTGCTATTAATCCTCCGTGCAACTGGTGATTGAAAATGTGCAACTGGTGATTGAAAACGTGCACCTGGTCACCCAAAACACGGTTCTCTATGCGGTTAGCGGTGTTCCATCTATTCATGTCCGCTTATGGCGCACCCTACTACGGACCTTTAGCAATGGGGGCCGGCCCGAATTATTTATGGAAGGTCTGATGATGATTTTTTTTTTTTTTTCACCATCTCTTTCTCTCTCTGCCGGGGCCGGCCAAGAGTGCTTTATGGACGGTTTAAAACATGACTATGGATGCAAATGCTCATTTTCCTCCGTGCACCTGGTGATTGAAAACGTGCATCTGGTAACCCAAAAATTATAAAAGGGTTTTAAATACTTTTACCCGTCATTCTATTGATATAGCCCGCTAGGGGAGTGCCCCACTACGGCCCTCTCTCTGTCAGGGCCGTCCTTGGGTGCTTTTTACACACTTTAAGAAATCACGATGGATGCAGATTGCTATTAATCCTCCGTGCAACTGGTGATTGAAAACGTGCATCTGGTAACCCAAAATTTCAAATATGGTTCAAAATGAATTTAAAGGCACCCCTCTCATTGTTGCCCGCTATGGGAGCACCCCACTAAGGCCCTGTCTCGGTCGGGCCCGTCCTGAGTGCTTTATAGACACTTTAAGAAATCGCGATGGATGCAGATTGCTATTAATCCTCCGTGCAACTGGTGATTGAAAATGTGCAACTGGTGATTGAAAACGTGCACCTGGTCACCCAAAACACGGTTCTCTATGCGGTTAGCGGTGTTCCATCTATTCATGTCCGCTTATGGCGCACCCTACTACGGACCTTTAGCAATGGGGGCCGGCCCGAATTATTTATGGAAGGTCTGATGATGATTTTTTTTTTTTTTTCACCATCTCTTTCTCTCTCTGCCGGGGCCGGCCAAGAGTGCTTTATGGACGGTTTAAAACATGACTATGGATGCAAATGCTCATTTTCCTCCGTGCACCTGGTGATTGAAAACGTGCATCTGGTAACCCAAAAATTATAAAAGGGTTTTAAATACTTTTACCCGTCATTCTATTGATATAGCCCGCTAGGGGAGTGCCCCACTACGGCCCTCTCTCTGTCAGGGCCGTCCTTGGGTGCTTTTTACACACTTTAAGAAATCACGATGGATGCAGATTGCTATTAATCCTCCGTGCAACTGGTGATTGAAAACGTGCATCTGGTAACCCAAAATTTCAAATATGGTTCAAAATGAATTTAAAGGCACCCCTCTCATTGTTGCCCGCTATGGGAGCACCCCACTAAGGCCCTGTCTCGGTCGGGCCCGTCCTGAGTGCTTTATAGACACTTTAAGAAATCGCGATGGATGCAGATTGCTATTAATCCTCCGTGCAACTGGTGATTGAAAATGTGCAACTGGTGATTGAAAACGTGCACCTGGTCACCCAAAACACGGTTCTCTATGCGGTTAGCGGTGTTCCATCTATTCATGTCCGCTTATGGCGCACCCTACTACGGACCTTTAGCAATGGGGGCCGGCCCGAATTATTTATGGAAGGTCTGATGATGATTTTTTTTTTTTTTCACCATCTCTTTCTCTCTCTGCCGGGGCCGGCCAAGAGTGCTTTATGGACGGTTTAAAACATGACTATGGATGCAAATGCTCATTTTCCTCCGTGCACCTGGTGATTGAAAACGTGCATCTGGTAACCCAAAAATTATAAAAGGGTTTTAAATACTTTTACCCGTCATTCTATTGATATAGCCCGCTAGGGGAGTGCCCCACTACGGCCCTCTCTCTGTCAGGGCCGTCCTTGGGTGCTTTTTACACACTTTAAGAAATCACGATGGATGCAGATTGCTATTAATCCTCCGTGCAACTGGTGATTGAAAACGTGCATCTGGTAACCCAAAATTTCAAATATGGTTCAAAATGAATTTAAAGGCACCCCTCTCATTGTTGCCCGCTATGGGAGCACCCCACTAAGGCCCTGTCTCGGTCGGGCCCGTCCTGAGTGCTTTATAGACACTTTAAGAAATCGCGATGGATGCAGATTGCTATTAATCCTCCGTGCAACTGGTGATTGAAAATGTGCAACTGGTGATTGAAAACGTGCACCTGGTCACCCAAAACACGGTTCTCTATGCGGTTAGCGGTGTTCCATCTATTCATGTCCGCTTATGGCGCACCCTACTACGGACCTTTAGCAATGGGGGCCGGCCCGAATTATTTATGGAAGGTCTGATGATGATTTTTTTTTTTTTTTCACCATCTCTTTCTCTCTCTGCCGGGGCCGGCCAAGAGTGCTTTATGGACGGTTTAAAACATGACTATGGATGCAAATGCTCATTTTCCTCCGTGCACCTGGTGATTGAAAACGTGCATCTGGTAACCCAAAAATTATAAAAGGGTTTTAAATACTTTTACCCGTCATTCTATTGATATAGCCCGCTAGGGGAGTGCCCCACTACGGCCCTCTCTCTGTCAGGGCCGTCCTTGGGTGCTTTTTACACACTTTAAGAAATCACGATGGATGCAGATTGCTATTAATCCTCCGTGCAACTGGTGATTGAAAACGTGCATCTGGTAACCCAAAATTTCAAATATGGTTCAAAATGAATTTAAAGGCACCCCTCTCATTGTTGCCCGCTATGGGAGCACCCCACTAAGGCCCTGTCTCGGTCGGGCCCGTCCTGAGTGCTTTATAGACACTTTAAGAAATCGCGATGGATGCAGATTGCTATTAATCCTCCGTGCAACTGGTGATTGAAAATGTGCAACTGGTGATTGAAAACGTGCACCTGGTCACCCAAAACACGGTTCTCTATGCGGTTAGCGGTGTTCCATCTATTCATGTCCGCTTATGGCGCACCCTACTACGGACCTTTAGCAATGGGGGCCGGCCCGAATTATTTATGGAAGGTCTGATGATGATTTTTTTTTTTTTTTCACCATCTCTTTCTCTCTCTGCCGGGGCCGGCCAAGAGTGCTTTATGGACGGTTTAAAACATGACTATGGATGCAAATGCTCATTTTCCTCCGTGCACCTGGTGATTGAAAACGTGCATCTGGTAACCCAAAAATTATAAAAGGGTTTTAAATACTTTTACCCGTCATTCTATTGATATAGCCCGCTAGGGGAGTGCCCCACTACGGCCCTCTCTCTGTCAGGGCCGTCCTTGGGTGCTTTTTACACACTTTAAGAAATCACGATGGATGCAGATTGCTATTAATCCTCCGTGCAACTGGTGATTGAAAACGTGCATCTGGTAACCCAAAATTTCAAATATGGTTCAAAATGAATTTAAAGGCACCCCTCTCATTGTTGCCCGCTATGGGAGCACCCCACTAAGGCCCTGTCTCGGTCGGGCCCGTCCTGAGTGCTTTATAGACACTTTAAGAAATCGCGATGGATGCAGATTGCTATTAATCCTCCGTGCAACTGGTGATTGAAAATGTGCAACTGGTGATTGAAAACGTGCACCTGGTCACCCAAAACACGGTTCTCTATGCGGTTAGCGGTGTTCCATCTATTCATGTCCGCTTATGGCGCACCCTACTACGGACCTTTAGCAATGGGGGCCGGCCCGAATTATTTATGGAAGGTCTGATGATGATTTTTTTTTTTTTTCACCATCTCTTTCTCTCTCTGCCGGGGCCGGCCAAGAGTGCTTTATGGACGGTTTAAAACATGACTATGGATGCAAATGCTCATTTTCCTCCGTGCACCTGGTGATTGAAAACGTGCATCTGGTAACCCAAAAATTATAAAAGGGTTTTAAATACTTTTACCCGTCATTCTATTGATATAGCCCGCTAGGGGAGTGCCCCACTACGGCCCTCTCTCTGTCAGGGCCGTCCTTGGGTGCTTTTTACACACTTTAAGAAATCACGATGGATGCAGATTGCTATTAATCCTCCGTGCAACTGGTGATTGAAAACGTGCATCTGGTAACCCAAAATTTCAAATATGGTTCAAAATGAATTTAAAGGCACCCCTCTCATTGTTGCCCGCTATGGGAGCACCCCACTAAGGCCCTGTCTCGGTCGGGCCCGTCCTGAGTGCTTTATAGACACTTTAAGAAATCGCGATGGATGCAGATTGCTATTAATCCTCCGTGCAACTGGTGATTGAAAATGTGCAACTGGTGATTGAAAACGTGCACCTGGTCACCCAAAACACGGTTCTCTATGCGGTTAGCGGTGTTCCATCTATTCATGTCCGCTTATGGCGCACCCTACTACGGACCTTTAGCAATGGGGGCCGGCCCGAATTATTTATGGAAGGTCTGATGATGATTTTTTTTTTTTTTCACCATCTCTTTCTCTCTCTGCCGGGGCCGGCCAAGAGTGCTTTATGGACGGTTTAAAACATGACTATGGATGCAAATGCTCATTTTCCTCCGTGCACCTGGTGATTGAAAACGTGCATCTGGTAACCCAAAAATTATAAAAGGGTTTTAAATACTTTTACCCGTCATTCTATTGATATAGCCCGCTAGGGGAGTGCCCCACTACGGCCCTCTCTCTGTCAGGGCCGTCCTTGGGTGCTTTTTACACACTTTAAGAAATCACGATGGATGCAGATTGCTATTAATCCTCCGTGCAACTGGTGATTGAAAACGTGCATCTGGTAACCCAAAATTTCAAATATGGTTCAAAATGAATTTAAAGGCACCCCTCTCATTGTTGCCCGCTATGGGAGCACCCCACTAAGGCCCTGTCTCGGTCGGGCCCGTCCTGAGTGCTTTATAGACACTTTAAGAAATCGCGATGGATGCAGATTGCTATTAATCCTCCGTGCAACTGGTGATTGAAAATGTGCAACTGGTGATTGAAAACGTGCACCTGGTCACCCAAAACACGGTTCTCTATGCGGTTAGCGGTGTTCCATCTATTCATGTCCGCTTATGGCGCACCCTACTACGGACCTTTAGCAATGGGGGCCGGCCCGAATTATTTATGGAAGGTCTGATGATGATTTTTTTTTTTTTTCACCATCTCTTTCTCTCTCTGCCGGGGCCGGCCAAGAGTGCTTTATGGACGGTTTAAAACATGACTATGGATGCAAATGCTCATTTTCCTCCGTGCACCTGGTGATTGAAAACGTGCATCTGGTAACCCAAAAATTATAAAAGGGTTTTAAATACTTTTACCCGTCATTCTATTGATATAGCCCGCTAGGGGAGTGCCCCACTACGGCCCTCTCTCTGTCAGGGCCGTCCTTGGGTGCTTTTTACACACTTTAAGAAATCACGATGGATGCAGATTGCTATTAATCCTCCGTGCAACTGGTGATTGAAAACGTGCATCTGGTAACCCAAAATTTCAAATATGGTTCAAAATGAATTTAAAGGCACCCCTCTCATTGTTGCCCGCTATGGGAGCACCCCACTAAGGCCCTGTCTCGGTCGGGCCCGTCCTGAGTGCTTTATAGACACTTTAAGAAATCGCGATGGATGCAGATTGCTATTAATCCTCCGTGCAACTGGTGATTGAAAATGTGCAACTGGTGATTGAAAACGTGCACCTGGTCACCCAAAACACGGTTCTCTATGCGGTTAGCGGTGTTCCATCTATTCATGTCCGCTTATGGCGCACCCTACTACGGACCTTTAGCAATGGGGGCCGGCCCGAATTATTTATGGAAGGTCTGATGATGATTTTTTTTTTTTTTCACCATCTCTTTCTCTCTCTGCCGGGGCCGGCCAAGAGTGCTTTATGGACGGTTTAAAACATGACTATGGATGCAAATGCTCATTTTCCTCCGTGCACCTGGTGATTGAAAACGTGCATCTGGTAACCCAAAAATTATAAAAGGGTTTTAAATACTTTTACCCGTCATTCTATTGATATAGCCCGCTAGGGGAGTGCCCCACTACGGCCCTCTCTCTGTCAGGGCCGTCCTTGGGTGCTTTTTACACACTTTAAGAAATCACGATGGATGCAGATTGCTATTAATCCTCCGTGCAACTGGTGATTGAAAACGTGCATCTGGTAACCCAAAATTTCAAATATGGTTCAAAATGAATTTAAAGGCACCCCTCTCATTGTTGCCCGCTATGGGAGCACCCCACTAAGGCCCTGTCTCGGTCGGGCCCGTCCTGAGTGCTTTATAGACACTTTAAGAAATCGCGATGGATGCAGATTGCTATTAATCCTCCGTGCAACTGGTGATTGAAAATGTGCAACTGGTGATTGAAAACGTGCACCTGGTCACCCAAAACACGGTTCTCTATGCGGTTAGCGGTGTTCCATCTATTCATGTCCGCTTATGGCGCACCCTACTACGGACCTTTAGCAATGGGGGCCGGCCCGAATTATTTATGGAAGGTCTGATGATGATTTTTTTTTTTTTTCACCATCTCTTTCTCTCTCTGCCGGGGCCGGCCAAGAGTGCTTTATGGACGGTTTAAAACATGACTATGGATGCAAATGCTCATTTTCCTCCGTGCACCTGGTGATTGAAAACGTGCATCTGGTAACCCAAAAATTATAAAAGGGTTTTAAATACTTTTACCCGTCATTCTATTGATATAGCCCGCTAGGGGAGTGCCCCACTACGGCCCTCTCTCTGTCAGGGCCGTCCTTGGGTGCTTTTTACACACTTTAAGAAATCACGATGGATGCAGATTGCTATTAATCCTCCGTGCAACTGGTGATTGAAAACGTGCATCTGGTAACCCAAAATTTCAAATATGGTTCAAAATGAATTTAAAGGCACCCCTCTCATTGTTGCCCGCTATGGGAGCACCCCACTAAGGCCCTGTCTCGGTCGGGCCCGTCCTGAGTGCTTTATAGACACTTTAAGAAATCGCGATGGATGCAGATTGCTATTAATCCTCCGTGCAACTGGTGATTGAAAATGTGCAACTGGTGATTGAAAACGTGCACCTGGTCACCCAAAACACGGTTCTCTATGCGGTTAGCGGTGTTCCATCTATTCATGTCCGCTTATGGCGCACCCTACTACGGACCTTTAGCAATGGGGGCCGGCCCGAATTATTTATGGAAGGTCTGATGATGATTTTTTTTTTTTTTCACCATCTCTTTCTCTCTCTGCCGGGGCCGGCCAAGAGTGCTTTATGGACGGTTTAAAACATGACTATGGATGCAAATGCTCATTTTCCTCCGTGCACCTGGTGATTGAAAACGTGCATCTGGTAACCCAAAAATTATAAAAGGGTTTTAAATACTTTTACCCGTCATTCTATTGATATAGCCCGCTAGGGGAGTGCCCCACTACGGCCCTCTCTCTGTCAGGGCCGTCCTTGGGTGCTTTTTACACACTTTAAGAAATCACGATGGATGCAGATTGCTATTAATCCTCCGTGCAACTGGTGATTGAAAACGTGCATCTGGTAACCCAAAATTTCAAATATGGTTCAAAATGAATTTAAAGGCACCCCTCTCATTGTTGCCCGCTATGGGAGCACCCCACTAAGGCCCTGTCTCGGTCGGGCCCGTCCTGAGTGCTTTATAGACACTTTAAGAAATCGCGATGGATGCAGATTGCTATTAATCCTCCGTGCAACTGGTGATTGAAAATGTGCAACTGGTGATTGAAAACGTGCACCTGGTCACCCAAAACACGGTTCTCTATGCGGTTAGCGGTGTTCCATCTATTCATGTCCGCTTATGGCGCACCCTACTACGGACCTTTAGCAATGGGGGCCGGCCCGAATTATTTATGGAAGGTCTGATGATGATTTTTTTTTTTTTTCACCATCTCTTTCTCTCTCTGCCGGGGCCGGCCAAGAGTGCTTTATGGACGGTTTAAAACATGACTATGGATGCAAATGCTCATTTTCCTCCGTGCACCTGGTGATTGAAAACGTGCATCTGGTAACCCAAAAATTATAAAAGGGTTTTAAATACTTTTACCCGTCATTCTATTGATATAGCCCGCTAGGGGAGTGCCCCACTACGGCCCTCTCTCTGTCAGGGCCGTCCTTGGGTGCTTTTTACACACTTTAAGAAATCACGATGGATGCAGATTGCTATTAATCCTCCGTGCAACTGGTGATTGAAAACGTGCATCTGGTAACCCAAAATTTCAAATATGGTTCAAAATGAATTTAAAGGCACCCCTCTCATTGTTGCCCGCTATGGGAGCACCCCACTAAGGCCCTGTCTCGGTCGGGCCCGTCCTGAGTGCTTTATAGACACTTTAAGAAATCGCGATGGATGCAGATTGCTATTAATCCTCCGTGCAACTGGTGATTGAAAATGTGCAACTGGTGATTGAAAACGTGCACCTGGTCACCCAAAACACGGTTCTCTATGCGGTTAGCGGTGTTCCATCTATTCATGTCCGCTTATGGCGCACCCTACTACGGACCTTTAGCAATGGGGGCCGGCCCGAATTATTTATGGAAGGTCTGATGATGATTTTTTTTTTTTTTTCACCATCTCTTTCTCTCTCTGCCGGGGCCGGCCAAGAGTGCTTTATGGACGGTTTAAAACATGACTATGGATGCAAATGCTCATTTTCCTCCGTGCACCTGGTGATTGAAAACGTGCATCTGGTAACCCAAAAATTATAAAAGGGTTTTAAATACTTTTACCCGTCATTCTATTGATATAGCCCGCTAGGGGAGTGCCCCACTACGGCCCTCTCTCTGTCAGGGCCGTCCTTGGGTGCTTTTTACACACTTTAAGAAATCACGATGGATGCAGATTGCTATTAATCCTCCGTGCAACTGGTGATTGAAAACGTGCATCTGGTAACCCAAAATTTCAAATATGGTTCAAAATGAATTTAAAGGCACCCCTCTCATTGTTGCCCGCTATGGGAGCACCCCACTAAGGCCCTGTCTCGGTCGGGCCCGTCCTGAGTGCTTTATAGACACTTTAAGAAATCGCGATGGATGCAGATTGCTATTAATCCTCCGTGCAACTGGTGATTGAAAATGTGCAACTGGTGATTGAAAACGTGCACCTGGTCACCCAAAACACGGTTCTCTATGCGGTTAGCGGTGTTCCATCTATTCATGTCCGCTTATGGCGCACCCTACTACGGACCTTTAGCAATGGGGGCCGGCCCGAATTATTTATGGAAGGTCTGATGATGATTTTTTTTTTTTTTCACCATCTCTTTCTCTCTCTGCCGGGGCCGGCCAAGAGTGCTTTATGGACGGTTTAAAACATGACTATGGATGCAAATGCTCATTTTCCTCCGTGCACCTGGTGATTGAAAACGTGCATCTGGTAACCCAAAAATTATAAAAGGGTTTTAAATACTTTTACCCGTCATTCTATTGATATAGCCCGCTAGGGGAGTGCCCCACTACGGCCCTCTCTCTGTCAGGGCCGTCCTTGGGTGCTTTTTACACACTTTAAGAAATCACGATGGATGCAGATTGCTATTAATCCTCCGTGCAACTGGTGATTGAAAACGTGCATCTGGTAACCCAAAATTTCAAATATGGTTCAAAATGAATTTAAAGGCACCCCTCTCATTGTTGCCCGCTATGGGAGCACCCCACTAAGGCCCTGTCTCGGTCGGGCCCGTCCTGAGTGCTTTATAGACACTTTAAGAAATCGCGATGGATGCAGATTGCTATTAATCCTCCGTGCAACTGGTGATTGAAAATGTGCAACTGGTGATTGAAAACGTGCACCTGGTCACCCAAAACACGGTTCTCTATGCGGTTAGCGGTGTTCCATCTATTCATGTCCGCTTATGGCGCACCCTACTACGGACCTTTAGCAATGGGGGCCGGCCCGAATTATTTATGGAAGGTCTGATGATGATTTTTTTTTTTTTTTCACCATCTCTTTCTCTCTCTGCCGGGGCCGGCCAAGAGTGCTTTATGGACGGTTTAAAACATGACTATGGATGCAAATGCTCATTTTCCTCCGTGCACCTGGTGATTGAAAACGTGCATCTGGTAACCCAAAAATTATAAAAGGGTTTTAAATACTTTTACCCGTCATTCTATTGATATAGCCCGCTAGGGGAGTGCCCCACTACGGCCCTCTCTCTGTCAGGGCCGTCCTTGGGTGCTTTTTACACACTTTAAGAAATCACGATGGATGCAGATTGCTATTAATCCTCCGTGCAACTGGTGATTGAAAACGTGCATCTGGTAACCCAAAATTTCAAATATGGTTCAAAATGAATTTAAAGGCACCCCTCTCATTGTTGCCCGCTATGGGAGCACCCCACTAAGGCCCTGTCTCGGTCGGGCCCGTCCTGAGTGCTTTATAGACACTTTAAGAAATCGCGATGGATGCAGATTGCTATTAATCCTCCGTGCAACTGGTGATTGAAAATGTGCAACTGGTGATTGAAAACGTGCACCTGGTCACCCAAAACACGGTTCTCTATGCGGTTAGCGGTGTTCCATCTATTCATGTCCGCTTATGGCGCACCCTACTACGGACCTTTAGCAATGGGGGCCGGCCCGAATTATTTATGGAAGGTCTGATGATGATTTTTTTTTTTTTTCACCATCTCTTTCTCTCTCTGCCGGGGCCGGCCAAGAGTGCTTTATGGACGGTTTAAAACATGACTATGGATGCAAATGCTCATTTTCCTCCGTGCACCTGGTGATTGAAAACGTGCATCTGGTAACCCAAAAATTATAAAAGGGTTTTAAATACTTTTACCCGTCATTCTATTGATATAGCCCGCTAGGGGAGTGCCCCACTACGGCCCTCTCTCTGTCAGGGCCGTCCTTGGGTGCTTTTTACACACTTTAAGAAATCACGATGGATGCAGATTGCTATTAATCCTCCGTGCAACTGGTGATTGAAAACGTGCATCTGGTAACCCAAAAATTATAAAACGGTTTTAAATACTTTTACCGGTCATTCTATTGATATAGCCCGCTATGGGAGCACCCCACTAAGGCCCTGTCTCGGTCGGGGCCGTCCTTCAGTGCTTTATATACAGTTTCATATATTACGATGGATGCAGATTGTGATTGTTTTCCAAAAGACCCGTGTGCATCTGGTAACCCAAAAATTATAAAACTGTTTTAAATCATTTTACCGGTCATTCTATTGATATAGCCCGCTAGGGGAGTACCCTACTACGGCCCTCTCTCGGTCAGGCCCGTCCTTAGGTGCTTTATATACAGTTTAAGATATTACGATGGATGCAGATTGTGATTGTTTTCCAAAAGACCCGTGTGCATCTGGTAACCCAAAAATTAAAATATGGTTCAAAACCCGGGTAACACCACTCTATTTACGGACATGACAGTAGAGCTTACCCCCTGGAGCTATTGACCTCCAGGCTTGTAGGCCCTTACTCACCACCCGGGTATCACCCCTCTATTTCGGGGATGATACCAGCAGGGGACCCCCCCCACCTCCACAACCTCGCATACCAGGTGAACCAGGGCACCCACACTTAAGCACCCCTCCTCGGACATTAAAGCAGATAACCGCGCTGTTATGAACCGCGTGCACCTGGTCACCCAAATGGAACTTGTGCACCTGGTCACCCAAAAGGACCGGCGTGCACCTGGTCACCCAAAGGCCGGCGTGCACCTGGTCACCCAAAAGGACCATGTGCACCTGGTCACCCAAAGGCCGGCGTGCACCTGGTCACCCAAAAGGACCGTGTGCACCTGGTCACCCAAAGGCCGGCGTGCACCTGGTC
>NW_023493657.1:1453176-1458176 GCF_013265735.2 Oncorhynchus mykiss
TACTTTTACCCGTCATTCTATTGATATAGCCCGCTAGGGGAGTGCCCCACTACGGCCCTCTCTCTGTCAGGGCCGTCCTTGGGTGCTTTTTACACACTTTAAGAAATCACGATGGATGCAGATTGCTATTAATCCTCCGTGCAACTGGTGATTGAAAACGTGCATCTGGTAACCCAAAATTTCAAATATGGTTCAAAATGAATTTAAAGGCACCCCTCTCATTGTTGCCCGCTATGGGAGCACCCCACTAAGGCCCTGTCTCGGTCGGGCCCGTCCTGAGTGCTTTATAGACACTTTAAGAAATCGCGATGGATGCAGATTGCTATTAATCCTCCGTGCAACTGGTGATTGAAAATGTGCAACTGGTGATTGAAAACGTGCACCTGGTCACCCAAAACACGGTTCTCTATGCGGTTAGCGGTGTTCCATCTATTCATGTCCGCTTATGGCGCACCCTACTACGGACCTTTAGCAATGGGGGCCGGCCCGAATTATTTATGGAAGGTCTGATGATGATTTTTTTTTTTTTTCACCATCTCTTTCTCTCTCTGCCGGGGCCGGCCAAGAGTGCTTTATGGACGGTTTAAAACATGACTATGGATGCAAATGCTCATTTTCCTCCGTGCACCTGGTGATTGAAAACGTGCATCTGGTAACCCAAAAATTATAAAAGGGTTTTAAATACTTTTACCCGTCATTCTATTGATATAGCCCGCTAGGGGAGTGCCCCACTACGGCCCTCTCTCTGTCAGGGCCGTCCTTGGGTGCTTTTTACACACTTTAAGAAATCACGATGGATGCAGATTGCTATTAATCCTCCGTGCAACTGGTGATTGAAAACGTGCATCTGGTAACCCAAAATTTCAAATATGGTTCAAAATGAATTTAAAGGCACCCCTCTCATTGTTGCCCGCTATGGGAGCACCCCACTAAGGCCCTGTCTCGGTCGGGCCCGTCCTGAGTGCTTTATAGACACTTTAAGAAATCGCGATGGATGCAGATTGCTATTAATCCTCCGTGCAACTGGTGATTGAAAATGTGCAACTGGTGATTGAAAACGTGCACCTGGTCACCCAAAACACGGTTCTCTATGCGGTTAGCGGTGTTCCATCTATTCATGTCCGCTTATGGCGCACCCTACTACGGACCTTTAGCAATGGGGGCCGGCCCGAATTATTTATGGAAGGTCTGATGATGATTTTTTTTTTTTTTTCACCATCTCTTTCTCTCTCTGCCGGGGCCGGCCAAGAGTGCTTTATGGACGGTTTAAAACATGACTATGGATGCAAATGCTCATTTTCCTCCGTGCACCTGGTGATTGAAAACGTGCATCTGGTAACCCAAAAATTATAAAAGGGTTTTAAATACTTTTACCCGTCATTCTATTGATATAGCCCGCTAGGGGAGTGCCCCACTACGGCCCTCTCTCTGTCAGGGCCGTCCTTGGGTGCTTTTTACACACTTTAAGAAATCACGATGGATGCAGATTGCTATTAATCCTCCGTGCAACTGGTGATTGAAAACGTGCATCTGGTAACCCAAAATTTCAAATATGGTTCAAAATGAATTTAAAGGCACCCCTCTCATTGTTGCCCGCTATGGGAGCACCCCACTAAGGCCCTGTCTCGGTCGGGCCCGTCCTGAGTGCTTTATAGACACTTTAAGAAATCGCGATGGATGCAGATTGCTATTAATCCTCCGTGCAACTGGTGATTGAAAATGTGCAACTGGTGATTGAAAACGTGCACCTGGTCACCCAAAACACGGTTCTCTATGCGGTTAGCGGTGTTCCATCTATTCATGTCCGCTTATGGCGCACCCTACTACGGACCTTTAGCAATGGGGGCCGGCCCGAATTATTTATGGAAGGTCTGATGATGATTTTTTTTTTTTTTTCACCATCTCTTTCTCTCTCTGCCGGGGCCGGCCAAGAGTGCTTTATGGACGGTTTAAAACATGACTATGGATGCAAATGCTCATTTTCCTCCGTGCACCTGGTGATTGAAAACGTGCATCTGGTAACCCAAAAATTATAAAAGGGTTTTAAATACTTTTACCCGTCATTCTATTGATATAGCCCGCTAGGGGAGTGCCCCACTACGGCCCTCTCTCTGTCAGGGCCGTCCTTGGGTGCTTTTTACACACTTTAAGAAATCACGATGGATGCAGATTGCTATTAATCCTCCGTGCAACTGGTGATTGAAAACGTGCATCTGGTAACCCAAAATTTCAAATATGGTTCAAAATGAATTTAAAGGCACCCCTCTCATTGTTGCCCGCTATGGGAGCACCCCACTAAGGCCCTGTCTCGGTCGGGCCCGTCCTGAGTGCTTTATAGACACTTTAAGAAATCGCGATGGATGCAGATTGCTATTAATCCTCCGTGCAACTGGTGATTGAAAATGTGCAACTGGTGATTGAAAACGTGCACCTGGTCACCCAAAACACGGTTCTCTATGCGGTTAGCGGTGTTCCATCTATTCATGTCCGCTTATGGCGCACCCTACTACGGACCTTTAGCAATGGGGGCCGGCCCGAATTATTTATGGAAGGTCTGATGATGATTTTTTTTTTTTTTCACCATCTCTTTCTCTCTCTGCCGGGGCCGGCCAAGAGTGCTTTATGGACGGTTTAAAACATGACTATGGATGCAAATGCTCATTTTCCTCCGTGCACCTGGTGATTGAAAACGTGCATCTGGTAACCCAAAAATTATAAAAGGGTTTTAAATACTTTTACCCGTCATTCTATTGATATAGCCCGCTAGGGGAGTGCCCCACTACGGCCCTCTCTCTGTCAGGGCCGTCCTTGGGTGCTTTTTACACACTTTAAGAAATCACGATGGATGCAGATTGCTATTAATCCTCCGTGCAACTGGTGATTGAAAACGTGCATCTGGTAACCCAAAATTTCAAATATGGTTCAAAATGAATTTAAAGGCACCCCTCTCATTGTTGCCCGCTATGGGAGCACCCCACTAAGGCCCTGTCTCGGTCGGGCCCGTCCTGAGTGCTTTATAGACACTTTAAGAAATCGCGATGGATGCAGATTGCTATTAATCCTCCGTGCAACTGGTGATTGAAAATGTGCAACTGGTGATTGAAAACGTGCACCTGGTCACCCAAAACACGGTTCTCTATGCGGTTAGCGGTGTTCCATCTATTCATGTCCGCTTATGGCGCACCCTACTACGGACCTTTAGCAATGGGGGCCGGCCCGAATTATTTATGGAAGGTCTGATGATGATTTTTTTTTTTTTTTCACCATCTCTTTCTCTCTCTGCCGGGGCCGGCCAAGAGTGCTTTATGGACGGTTTAAAACATGACTATGGATGCAAATGCTCATTTTCCTCCGTGCACCTGGTGATTGAAAACGTGCATCTGGTAACCCAAAAATTATAAAAGGGTTTTAAATACTTTTACCCGTCATTCTATTGATATAGCCCGCTAGGGGAGTGCCCCACTACGGCCCTCTCTCTGTCAGGGCCGTCCTTGGGTGCTTTTTACACACTTTAAGAAATCACGATGGATGCAGATTGCTATTAATCCTCCGTGCAACTGGTGATTGAAAACGTGCATCTGGTAACCCAAAATTTCAAATATGGTTCAAAATGAATTTAAAGGCACCCCTCTCATTGTTGCCCGCTATGGGAGCACCCCACTAAGGCCCTGTCTCGGTCGGGCCCGTCCTGAGTGCTTTATAGACACTTTAAGAAATCGCGATGGATGCAGATTGCTATTAATCCTCCGTGCAACTGGTGATTGAAAATGTGCAACTGGTGATTGAAAACGTGCACCTGGTCACCCAAAACACGGTTCTCTATGCGGTTAGCGGTGTTCCATCTATTCATGTCCGCTTATGGCGCACCCTACTACGGACCTTTAGCAATGGGGGCCGGCCCGAATTATTTATGGAAGGTCTGATGATGATTTTTTTTTTTTTTCACCATCTCTTTCTCTCTCTGCCGGGGCCGGCCAAGAGTGCTTTATGGACGGTTTAAAACATGACTATGGATGCAAATGCTCATTTTCCTCCGTGCACCTGGTGATTGAAAACGTGCATCTGGTAACCCAAAAATTATAAAAGGGTTTTAAATACTTTTACCCGTCATTCTATTGATATAGCCCGCTAGGGGAGTGCCCCACTACGGCCCTCTCTCTGTCAGGGCCGTCCTTGGGTGCTTTTTACACACTTTAAGAAATCACGATGGATGCAGATTGCTATTAATCCTCCGTGCAACTGGTGATTGAAAACGTGCATCTGGTAACCCAAAAATTATAAAACGGTTTTAAATACTTTTACCGGTCATTCTATTGATATAGCCCGCTATGGGAGCACCCCACTAAGGCCCTGTCTCGGTCGGGGCCGTCCTTCAGTGCTTTATATACAGTTTCATATATTACGATGGATGCAGATTGTGATTGTTTTCCAAAAGACCCGTGTGCATCTGGTAACCCAAAAATTATAAAACTGTTTTAAATCATTTTACCGGTCATTCTATTGATATAGCCCGCTAGGGGAGTACCCTACTACGGCCCTCTCTCGGTCAGGCCCGTCCTTAGGTGCTTTATATACAGTTTAAGATATTACGATGGATGCAGATTGTGATTGTTTTCCAAAAGACCCGTGTGCATCTGGTAACCCAAAAATTAAAATATGGTTCAAAACCCGGGTAACACCACTCTATTTACGGACATGACAGTAGAGCTTACCCCCTGGAGCTATTGACCTCCAGGCTTGTAGGCCCTTACTCACCACCCGGGTATCACCCCTCTATTTCGGGGATGATACCAGCAGGGGACCCCCCCCACCTCCACAACCTCGCATACCAGGTGAACCAGGGCACCCACACTTAAGCACCCCTCCTCGGACATTAAAGCAGATAACCGCGCTGTTATGAACCGCGTGCACCTGGTCACCCAAATGGAACTTGTGCACCTGGTCACCCAAAAGGACCGGCGTGCACCTGGTCACCCAAAGGCCGGCGTGCACCTGGTCAC
>NW_023493657.1:1470676-1473258 GCF_013265735.2 Oncorhynchus mykiss
GGACGGTTTAAAACATGACTATGGATGCAAATGCTCATTTTCCTCCGTGCACCTGGTGATTGAAAACGTGCATCTGGTAACCCAAAAATTATAAAAGGGTTTTAAATACTTTTACCCGTCATTCTATTGATATAGCCCGCTAGGGGAGTGCCCCACTACGGCCCTCTCTCTGTCAGGGCCGTCCTTGGGTGCTTTTTACACACTTTAAGAAATCACGATGGATGCAGATTGCTATTAATCCTCCGTGCAACTGGTGATTGAAAACGTGCATCTGGTAACCCAAAATTTCAAATATGGTTCAAAATGAATTTAAAGGCACCCCTCTCATTGTTGCCCGCTATGGGAGCACCCCACTAAGGCCCTGTCTCGGTCGGGCCCGTCCTGAGTGCTTTATAGACACTTTAAGAAATCGCGATGGATGCAGATTGCTATTAATCCTCCGTGCAACTGGTGATTGAAAATGTGCAACTGGTGATTGAAAACGTGCACCTGGTCACCCAAAACACGGTTCTCTATGCGGTTAGCGGTGTTCCATCTATTCATGTCCGCTTATGGCGCACCCTACTACGGACCTTTAGCAATGGGGGCCGGCCCGAATTATTTATGGAAGGTCTGATGATGATTTTTTTTTTTTTTTCACCATCTCTTTCTCTCTCTGCCGGGGCCGGCCAAGAGTGCTTTATGGACGGTTTAAAACATGACTATGGATGCAAATGCTCATTTTCCTCCGTGCACCTGGTGATTGAAAACGTGCATCTGGTAACCCAAAAATTATAAAAGGGTTTTAAATACTTTTACCCGTCATTCTATTGATATAGCCCGCTAGGGGAGTGCCCCACTACGGCCCTCTCTCTGTCAGGGCCGTCCTTGGGTGCTTTTTACACACTTTAAGAAATCACGATGGATGCAGATTGCTATTAATCCTCCGTGCAACTGGTGATTGAAAACGTGCATCTGGTAACCCAAAATTTCAAATATGGTTCAAAATGAATTTAAAGGCACCCCTCTCATTGTTGCCCGCTATGGGAGCACCCCACTAAGGCCCTGTCTCGGTCGGGCCCGTCCTGAGTGCTTTATAGACACTTTAAGAAATCGCGATGGATGCAGATTGCTATTAATCCTCCGTGCAACTGGTGATTGAAAATGTGCAACTGGTGATTGAAAACGTGCACCTGGTCACCCAAAACACGGTTCTCTATGCGGTTAGCGGTGTTCCATCTATTCATGTCCGCTTATGGCGCACCCTACTACGGACCTTTAGCAATGGGGGCCGGCCCGAATTATTTATGGAAGGTCTGATGATGATTTTTTTTTTTTTTTCACCATCTCTTTCTCTCTCTGCCGGGGCCGGCCAAGAGTGCTTTATGGACGGTTTAAAACATGACTATGGATGCAAATGCTCATTTTCCTCCGTGCACCTGGTGATTGAAAACGTGCATCTGGTAACCCAAAAATTATAAAAGGGTTTTAAATACTTTTACCCGTCATTCTATTGATATAGCCCGCTAGGGGAGTGCCCCACTACGGCCCTCTCTCTGTCAGGGCCGTCCTTGGGTGCTTTTTACACACTTTAAGAAATCACGATGGATGCAGATTGCTATTAATCCTCCGTGCAACTGGTGATTGAAAACGTGCATCTGGTAACCCAAAATTTCAAATATGGTTCAAAATGAATTTAAAGGCACCCCTCTCATTGTTGCCCGCTATGGGAGCACCCCACTAAGGCCCTGTCTCGGTCGGGCCCGTCCTGAGTGCTTTATAGACACTTTAAGAAATCGCGATGGATGCAGATTGCTATTAATCCTCCGTGCAACTGGTGATTGAAAATGTGCAACTGGTGATTGAAAACGTGCACCTGGTCACCCAAAACACGGTTCTCTATGCGGTTAGCGGTGTTCCATCTATTCATGTCCGCTTATGGCGCACCCTACTACGGACCTTTAGCAATGGGGGCCGGCCCGAATTATTTATGGAAGGTCTGATGATGATTTTTTTTTTTTTTCACCATCTCTTTCTCTCTCTGCCGGGGCCGGCCAAGAGTGCTTTATGGACGGTTTAAAACATGACTATGGATGCAAATGCTCATTTTCCTCCGTGCACCTGGTGATTGAAAACGTGCATCTGGTAACCCAAAAATTATAAAAGGGTTTTAAATACTTTTACCCGTCATTCTATTGATATAGCCCGCTAGGGGAGTGCCCCACTACGGCCCTCTCTCTGTCAGGGCCGTCCTTGGGTGCTTTTTACACACTTTAAGAAATCACGATGGATGCAGATTGCTATTAATCCTCCGTGCAACTGGTGATTGAAAACGTGCATCTGGTAACCCAAAATTTCAAATATGGTTCAAAATGAATTTAAAGGCACCCCTCTCATTGTTGCCCGCTATGGGAGCACCCCACTAAGGCCCTGTCTCGGTCGGGCCCGTCCTGAGTGCTTTATAGACACTTTAAGAAATCGCGATGGATGCAGATTGCTATTAATCCTCCGTGCAACTGGTGATTGAAAATGTGCAACTGGTGATTGAAAACGTGCACCTGGTCACCCAAAACACGGTTCTCTATGCGGTTAGCGGTGTTCCA
>NW_023493657.1:1497658-1502658 GCF_013265735.2 Oncorhynchus mykiss
TACGGACCTTTAGCAATGGGGGCCGGCCCGAATTATTTATGGAAGGTCTGATGATGATTTTTTTTTTTTTTCACCATCTCTTTCTCTCTCTGCCGGGGCCGGCCAAGAGTGCTTTATGGACGGTTTAAAACATGACTATGGATGCAAATGCTCATTTTCCTCCGTGCACCTGGTGATTGAAAACGTGCATCTGGTAACCCAAAAATTATAAAAGGGTTTTTAAATACTTTTACCCGTCATTCTATTGATATAGCCCGCTAGGGGAGTGCCCCACTACGGCCCTCTCTCTGTCAGGGCCGTCCTTGGGTGCTTTTTACACACTTTAAGAAATCACGATGGATGCAGATTGCTATTAATCCTCCGTGCAACTGGTGATTGAAAACGTGCATCTGGTAACCCAAAATTTCAAATATGGTTCAAAATGAATTTAAAGGCACCCCTCTCATTGTTGCCCGCTATGGGAGCACCCCACTAAGGCCCTGTCTCGGTCGGGCCCGTCCTGAGTGCTTTATAGACACTTTAAGAAATCGCGATGGATGCAGATTGCTATTAATCCTCCGTGCAACTGGTGATTGAAAATGTGCAACTGGTGATTGAAAACGTGCACCTGGTCACCCAAACACGGTTCTCTATGCGGTTAGCGGTGTTCCATCTATTCATGTCCGCTTATGGCGCACCCTACTACGGACCTTTAGCAATGGGGGCCGGCCCGAATTATTTATGGAAGGTCTGATGATGATTTTTTTTTTTTTTCACCATCTCTTTCTCTCTCTGCCGGGGCCGGCCAAGAGTGCTTTATGGACGGTTTAAAACATGACTATGGATGCAAATGCTCATTTTCCTCCGTGCACCTGGTGATTGAAAACGTGCATCTGGTAACCCAAAAATTATAAAAGGGTTTTAAATACTTTTACCCGTCATTCTATTGATATAGCCCGCTAGGGAGTGCCCCACTACGGCCCTCTCTCTGTCAGGGCCGTCCTTGGGTGCTTTTTACACACTTTAAGAAATCACGATGGATGCAGATTGCTATTAATCCTCCGTGCAACTGGTGATTGAAAACGTGCATCTGGTAACCCAAAATTTCAAATATGGTTCAAAATGAATTTAAAGGCACCCCTCTCATTGTTGCCCGCTATGGGAGCACCCCACTAAGGCCCTGTCTCGGTCGGGCCCGTCCTGAGTGCTTTATAGACACTTTAAGAAATCGCGATGGATGCAGATTGCTATTAATCCTCCGTGCAACTGGTGATTGAAAATGTGCAACTGGTGATTGAAAACGTGCACCTGGTCACCCAAAACACGGTTCTCTATGCGGTTAGCGGTGTTCCATCTATTCATGTCCGCTTATGGCGCACCCTACTACGGACCTTTAGCAATGGGGGCCGGCCCGAATTATTTATGGAAGGTCTGATGATGATTTTTTTTTTTTTTCACCATCTCTTTCTCTCTCTGCCGGGGCCGGCCAAGAGTGCTTTATGGACGGTTTAAAACATGACTATGGATGCAAATGCTCATTTTCCTCCGTGCACCTGGTGATTGAAAACGTGCATCTGGTAACCCAAAAATTATAAAAGGGTTTTAAATACTTTTACCCGTCATTCTATTGATATAGCCCGCTAGGGGAGTGCCCCACTACGGCCCTCTCTCTGTCAGGGCCGTCCTTGGGTGCTTTTTACACACTTTAAGAAATCACGATGGATGCAGATTGCTATTAATCCCTCCGTGCAACTGGTGATTGAAAACGTGCATCTGGTAACCCAAAATTTCAAATATGGTTCAAAATGAATTTAAAGGCACCCCTCTCATTGTTGCCCGCTATGGGAGCACCCCACTAAGGCCCTGTCTCGGTCGGGCCCGTCCTGAGTGCTTTATAGACACTTTAAGAAAATCGCGATGGATGCAGATTGCTATTAATCCTCCGTGCAACTGGTGATTGAAAATGTGCAACTGGTGATTGAAAACGTGCACCTGGTCACCCAAAACACGGTTCTCTATGCGGTTAGCGGTGTTCCATCTATTCATGTCCGCTTATGGCGCACCCTACTACGGACCTTTAGCAATGGGGGCCGGCCCGAATTAATTTATGGAAGGTCTGATGATGATTTTTTTTTTTTTTTCACCATCTCTTTCTCTCTCTGCCGGGGCCGGCCAAGAGTGCTTTATGGACGGTTTAAACATGACTATGGATGCAAATGCTCATTTTCCTCCGTGCACCTGGTGATTGAAAACGTGCATCTGGTAACCCAAAAATTATAAAAGGGTTTTAAATACTTTTACCCGTCATTCTATTGATATAGCCCGCTAGGGGAGTGCCCCACTACGGCCCTCTCTCTGTCAGGGCCGTCCTTGGGTGCTTTTTACACACTTTAAGAAATCACGATGGATGCAGATTGCTATTAATCCTCCGTGCAACTGGTGATTGAAAACGTGCATCTGGTAACCCAAAATTTCAAATATGGTTCAAAATGAATTTAAAGGCACCCCTCTCATTGTTGCCCGCTATGGGAGCACCCCACTAAGGCCCTGTCTCGGTCGGGCCCGTCCTGAGTGCTTTTATAGACACTTTAAGAAATCGCGATGGATGCAGATTGCTATTAATCCTCCGTGCAACTGGTGATTGAAAATGTGCAACTGGTGATTGAAAACGTGCACCTGGTCACCCAAAACACGGTTCTCTATGCGGTTAGCGGTGTTCCATCTATTCATGTCCGCTTATGGCGCACCCTACTACGGACCTTTAGCAATGGGGGCCGGCCCGAATTATTTATGGAAGGTCTGATGATGATTTTTTTTTTTTTTTCACCATCTCTTTTCTCTCTCTGCCGGGGCCGGCCAAGAGTGCTTTATGGACGGTTTAAAACATGACTATGGATGCAAATGCTCATTTTCCTCCGTGCACCTGGTGATTGAAAACGTGCATCTGGTAACCCAAAAATTATAAAAGGGTTTTAAATACTTTTACCCGTCATTCTATTGATATAGCCCGCTAGGGGAGTGCCCCACTACGGCCCTCTCTCTGTCAGGGCCGTCCTTGGGTGCTTTTTACACACTTTAAGAAATCACGATGGATGCAGATTGCTATTAATCCTCCGTGCAACTGGTGATTGAAAACGTGCATCTGGTAACCCAAAAATTATAAAACGGTTTTAAATACTTTTACCGGTCATTCTATTGATATAGCCCGCTATGGGAGCACCCCACTAAGGCCCTGTCTCGGTCGGGGCCGTCCTTCAGTGCTTTATATACAGTTTCATATATTACGATGGATGCAGATTGTGATTGTTTTCCAAAAGACCCGTGTGCATCTGGTAACCCAAAAATTATAAAACTGTTTTTAAATCATTTTACCGGTCATTCTATTGATATAGCCCGCTAGGGGAGTACCCTACTACGGCCCTCTCTCGGTCAGGCCCGTCCTTAGGTGCTTTATATACAGTTTAAGATATTACGATGGATGCAGATTGTGATTGTTTTCCAAAAGACCCGTGTGCATCTGGTAACCCAAAAATTAAAATATGGTTCAAAACCCGGGTAACACCACTCTATTTACGGACATGACAGTAGAGCTTACCCCCTGGAGCTATTGACCTCCAGGCTTGTAGGCCCTTACTCACCACCCGGGTATCACCCCTCTATTTCGGGGATGATACCAGCAGGGGACCCCCCCCCACCTCCACAACCTCGCATACCAGGTGAACCAGGGCACCCACACTTAAGCACCCCTCCTCGGACATTAAAGCAGATAACCGCGCTGTTATGAACCGCGTGCACCTGGTCACCCAAATGGAACTTGTGCACCTGGTCACCCAAAAGGACCGGCGTGCACCTGGTCACCCAAAGGCCGGCGTGCACCTGGTCACCCAAAAGGACCATGTGCACCTGGTCACCCAAAGGCCGGCGTGCACCTGGTCACCCAAAAGGACCGTGTGCACCTGGTCACCCAAAGGCCGGCGTGCACCTGGTCACCCAAAGGACCATGTGCACCTGGTCACCCAAAAGGACCATGTGCACCTGGTCACCCAAAGGCCGGCGTGCACCTGGTCACCCAAAAGGACCATGTGCACCTGGTCACCCAAAGGCCGGCGTGCACCTGGTCACCCAAAGGACCATGTGCACCTGGTCACCCAAAAGGACCATGTGCACCTGGTCACCCAAAGGCCGGCGTGCACCTGGTCACCCAAAGGACCATGTGCACCTGGTCACCCAAAGGCCGGCGTGCACCTGGTCACCCAAAGGACCATGTGCACCTGGTCACCCAAAGGCCGGCGTGCACCTGGTCACCCAAAGGACCATGTGCACCTGGTCACCCAAAAGGACCATGTGCACCTGGTCACCCAAAGGCCGGCGTGCACCTGGTCACCCAAAGGACCATGTGCACCTGGTCACCCAAAGGCCGGCGTGCACCTGGTCACCCAAAGGACCATGTGCACCTGGTCACCCAAAGGCCGGCGTGCACCTGGTCACCCAAAGGACCATGTGCACCTGGTTCACCCAAAAGGACCATGTGCACCTGGTCACCCAAAGGCCGGCGTGCACCTGGTCACCCAAAGGACCATGTGCACCTGGTCACCCAAAAGAACCGTGTGCACCTGGTCACCCAAAGGCCGGCGTGCACCTGGTCACCCAAAGGACCATGTGCACCTGGTCACCCAAAAGGACCATGTGCACCTGGTCACCCAAAGGCCGGCGTGCACCTGGTCACCCAAAGGACCATGTGCACCTGGTCACCCAAAAGAACCGTGTGCACCTGGTCACCCAAAGGCCGGCGTGCACCTGGTCACCCAAAGGACCATGTGCACCTGGTCACCCAAAAGGACCATGTGCACCTGGTCACCCAAAGGCCGGCGTGCACCTGGTCACCCAAAGGACCATGTGCACCTGGTCACCCAAAAGAACCGTGTGCACCTGGTCACCCAAAGGCCGGCGTGCACCTGGTCACCCAAAGGACCATGTGCACCTGGTCACCCAAAAGAACCGTGTGCACCTGGTCACCCAAA
>NW_023493657.1:1507658-1515158 GCF_013265735.2 Oncorhynchus mykiss
GTGGCTCTAGATGGTTCTCGGACCGAGAAACAGCCTCGTACATTCGCAATAACTTCAATTCATTTTTGCATCACGAAAATGACGACGTTTAGAAAAGTCTCAGAGACGCAAGGCTAGGTGCGTTGAAACCGGCTCGGCCCATAGAGACGGACCCCAAAGTTTCTGTCCGATAGCTCGTTCAAGGACCCCGTAGCAAGGCATGGAAATAAGTGGATTTTCAGCACCAATTAGGGTTTTTCTCGGACACCAAATGACCTATCGAGCCGAAACTCGGGATTCGGGGTCGCCTCACATAGGACTTCGCATAATGTCCGAACTGGACCCGCAGCTAGAACGTAACTATGTGTTTTACCTTTTTATTATGTTTTAAACTAGAGGCGCTGTGAATTATGGGACTGCTCTGACATATATGATAGTTGGCATCTAAATGAGTAGGAAACAGTGGGTTTGGTGTCATAATGACATCTAATTGACTGATGGACACTGACTTGCTAGTTGACTTTTGTACATTTGCAATATGTTTAAACAGAGAGGGACCATCACCAAAATGGCATTCTGAAATCAACACAAAAAATGGCATCACCATAGTCTCCAGACTGTGCTGAGTTCAACGAGCTATCCCGCTTGACCGTAGCTCGCTCGGTCTAGGCGCAGCAACCATTAGAATATTAGGCCCAAAATGAAGCCTGCCCCACAATGTCATTTGCTTTTGAGTGACAGTGAGAGAACCGTTAGGGTGAGAAGAAAAATTCCACCATAGGAATGTTCCTAAGGTCCTCCCGATCTGAACAAGCCTAACCTTGACCGTGTGGCATTAACCCTTCACAGTAAAACAGTGTTTTTTGATCTCACAGATTACAGTGTCATCTCTCCCCATAGGAATACATTGCCTGCACCACAAAATTCAACCTGAGGCCTATGTGGGTTATGAATGCCGTATGAACCTGTCTTCGGTACCAGTCCATCAGGCCACTATGAGGTCTACCTGTGTTGATTCTAAGCTTCCTGGACCAACCGGAAGTGGTTCAAATCACCCTAAAAGTGTTTACCCATACACTGCCTGCAGTTTGATAGACATGGTGCATTCAACCCTGTGTAGATCAGTCAATTCTTAACGTAAAGACTTAAAACTCGGGATTCTGTAAGTGGCCATGTCAATCAAGACATGTGGTGATTTATAGCTTCCTGTGCCAACCGGAAGTGCCATAATTGGTGTCTCAGGGGCTGTTTCGAAGGGTTAAAAAAGTCAGATCTGTCCAAAACTTCATATATGTGATTAGGCAACCCCCATGAACTGTAAATCAGTCATTTTTCCCAAAAAAAATCAAAGGAAAAAAAAATTGCACTAAAACACAACTTGGATGGAGGGACGTATTGGGGTGCGTAGAGACAGACAGTGGCCGCAATAGTTAGCTTTGTTGGAGCTAAAAAAGAACGGTCGGACCTAGAGTTCCGAAACTTTAGAAACCTGTTCTAGACCTCCGGGCCATGGTGCGTGGCGAGTTACGTGGCTCTAGACGGTTCTCGGACCGAGAAACAGCCTCGTACATTTGGAATAACTTCAATTCATTTTTGCATCACGAAAATGACGACAGTTTAGAAATGTCTCAGAGACGCAAGGACTAGGTGCATTGCGAACCGTCTCGGCCCATATAGACAGGACCCCAACGTTTCTGTCCGATAGCTCATTCAAGGACCCCGTAGCAAGTCATGGAAAATAGTGGATTTTCAGCACCAATTAGGGTTTTTCTCGGACACCAAATGACCTATCGAGCCGAAACTCGGGATTCGGGGTCGCCTCACATAGGACTTCACATAATGTCCGAACTGGACCCGCAGCTAGAACGTAACTATGTGTTTTACCTTTTTATTAGGTTTTCAACTAGAAGGCGCTGTGAATTATGGGACTGCTCTGACATATGTGATAGTTGGCTACTAAATGAGTAGGAAAAAGTGGGTTTGGTGTCAATTGATATCCATTTGGTGTCATAATGACATCTAATTGACTGATGGACACTGACTTGCTAGTTGACTTTTGTACATTTGCAATATGTTTAAACGGAGAGGGACCATCACCAAAATGGCATTCTGAAATCAACACAAAAAATGGCATCACCATAGTCTCCAGACTGTTCTGAGTTCAACGAGCTATCCCGCTTGACCGTAGCTCGCTCGGTCTAGGCGCAGCAACCATTAGAATAGAAGGCCCAAAATGAAGCCTGCACCACAATGTCATTTGCTTTTGAGTGACAGTGAGAGAACCGTTAGGGTGAGAAGAAAAATTCCACCACTTGAATGTTCCTAAGGTCCTCCCGATCTCAACAAGCCTAACCTTGACCGTGTGGCATTAACCCTTCACAGTAAAACAGTGTTTTTTGATCTCACAGATTACAGTGTCATCTCTCCCCATAGGAATACATTGCCTGCACCCCTAATTTCAACCTGAGGCCTATGTGGGTTATGAATGCCGTATGAACCTGTCTTCGGTACCAGTCCATCAGGCCACTATGAGGTCTACCTGTGTTGATTCTAAGCTTCCTGGACCAACCGGAAGTGGTTAAAATGCCCCTAAAAGTGTTTACCCATACACTGCATGCAGTTTGATAGACATAGTGCATTCAACCCTGTGTAGATCAGTCAATTCTTAACGTAAGGACTTAAAACTCAGGATTCTGTAACAGCATACCCCAATGAGGATATGTGTTGATTTATAACTTCCTGTGCCAACCGGAAGTGCCATAATTGGTGTCTCAGGGGCTGTTTCGAAGGGTTAAAAAAGTCTGATCTTTCCAAAACTTCATATGTGTGATTAGGCAACCCCCATGAACTGTAAATCAGTCATTTTTCCCAAAAAAAATCAAAGGAAAAAAAAATTGCACTAAAACACAACTTGGATGGAGGGACGTATTGGGGTGCGTAGAGACAGACAGTGGCTCCAATAGTTAGCTTTGTTGGAGCTAAAAAAGAACCGTCGGACCTAGAGTTCCGAAACTTTAGAAACCTGTTCTAGACCTCCCCGTAGATGGTGCGTGGTGAGTTACGTGGCTCTAGAAGGTTCTCGGACCGAGAAACAGCCTCGTACATTTGAAATAACTTCAATTCATTTTTGCATCACGAAAATGACGACATTTAGAAATGTCCCAGAGTCGCAAGACTAGGTGCATTGCGAACGTCTCGGCCCATATAGACAGACCCCAACGTTTCTGTCCGATATCTCATTCAAGGACCCCGTAGCAAGTCATGGAAAATAGTGGATTTTCAGCACCAATTAGGGTTTTTCTCGGACACCAAATGACCTATCGAGCCGAAACTTGGGATTCGGGGTCGCCTCAGCTAGGCCAACACATAACATAAGAAATGGACCCGCAGCTAGAACGTAACTACGTGTTTTATGGTTTTTTTATGGTTTGTACCGAAGGCGTTGTGAATTTTGGGCCAGCTCTGAAGTATGTAATAGTTGGCTACTAAACGAGTTGGAAAAAGTGGGTTTGGTGTCAGTTTGTATCAGTTTGGTGGTCAGAATGATATCTAATTGACTGATGGACTCTTGTCCACTTGACTCTTGTACATTTGCAATATGATTCTATAGTGAAAAAACATCACCAAAAGCGACATTCTGAAATCAACCCAAACGAGCGATTGAGATGACCCAGAATCACTGCAAAGCCATCCCGAGTTCATCGGGCCAGTCAATTTCACATTCCTGCAGGATTTTTATAGCATGACAAATTCGTGATGGTACCTGCCCATTAAAACATATTGCAAATGCACAGTGACTTTGAAAAAGTAAGAAACAAAAAAAAATACATCTAAAATTTTTTGAGCATGACAAATTCGTGATGGTACCTGCCCATTGAAACATATTCCAAATGCACAGTGACTTTGAAAAAGTAAGGAAACAAAAAAAAATACATCTAAAAATTTTGAGCATGACAAATTCGTGATGGTACCTGCCCATTGAAACATATTGCAAATGCACAGTGACTTTGAAAAAGTAAGGAAACATAAACAAATTCGATAAACAAATTCGTGATGGTACCTGCCCATTGAAACATATTGCAAATGCACAGTGACTTTGAAAAAGTAAGGAAACATAAACAAATTCGATAAACAAATTCGTGATGGTACCTGCCCATTGAAACATATTGCAAATGCACAGTGACTTTGAAAAAGTAAGGAAACATAAACAAATTCGATAAACAAATTCGTGATGGTACCTGCCCATTAAAACATATTCCAAATGCACAGTGACTTTGAAAAAGTAAGAAACAAAAAAAAATACATCTAAAATTTTTGAGCATGACAAATTCGTGATGGTACCTGCCCATTGAAACATATTGCAAATGCACAGTGACTTTGAAAAAGTAAGGAAACATAAACAAATTCGATAAACAAATTCGTGATGGTACCTGCCCATTGAAACATATTGCAAATGCACAGTGACTTTGAAAAAGTAAGGAAACATAAACAAATTCGATAAACAAATTCGTGATGGTACCTGCCCATTGAAACATATTGCAAATGCACAGTGACTTTGAAAAAGTAAGGAAACATAAACAAATTCGATAAACAAATTCGTGATGGTACCTGCCCATTAAAACATATTCCAAATGCACAGTGACTTTGAAAAAGTAAGAAACAAAAAAAAATACATCTAAAAATTTTTGAGCATGACAAATTCGTGATGGTACCTGCCCATTGAAACATATTGCAAATGCACAGTGACTTTGAAAAAGTAAGGAAACATAAACAAATTCGATAAACAAATTCGTGATGGTACCTGCCCATTAAAACATATTCCAAATGCACAGTGACTTTGAAAAAGTAAGAAACAAAAAAAAATACATCTAAAAATTTTGAGCATGACAAATTCGTGATGGTACCTGCCCATTGAAACATATTGCAAATGCACAGTGACTTTGAAAAAGTAAGGAAACATAAACAAATTCGATAAACAAATTCGTGATGGTACCTGCCCATTGAAACATATTGCAAATGCACAGTGACTTTGAAAAAGTAAGGAAACATAAACAAATTCGATAAACAAATTCGTGATGGTACCTGCCCATTAAAACATATTCCAAATGCACAGTGACTTTGAAAAAGTAAGGAAACAAAAAAAAATACATCTAAAAAATTTTGAGCATGACAAATTCGTGATGGTACCTGCCCATTGAAACATATTGCAAATGCACAGTGACTTTGAAAAAGTAAGGAAACATAAACAAATTCGATAAACAAATTCGTGATGGTACCTGCCCATTAAAACATATTCCAAATGCACAGTGACTTTGAAAAAGTAAGAAACAAAAAAAAATACATCTAAAATTTTTTGAGCATGACAAATTCGTGATGGTACCTGCCCATTGAAACATATTGCAAATGCACAGTGACTTTGAAAAAGTAAGGAAACATAAACAAATTCGATAAACAAATTCGTGATGGTACCTGCCCATTAAAACATATTCCAAATGCACAGTGACTTTGAAAAAGTAAGAAACAAAAAAAAATACATCTAAAAATTTTGAGCATGACAAATTCGTGATGGTACCTGCCCATTGAAACATATTGCAAATGCACAGTGACTTTGAAAAAGTAAGGAAACATAAACAAATTCGATAAACAAATTCGTGATGGTACCTGCCCATTGAAACATATTGCAAATGCACAGTGACTTTGAAAAAGTAAGGAAACATAAACAAATTCGATAAACAAATTCGTGATGGTACCTGCCCATTAAAACATATTCCAAATGCACAGTGACTTTGAAAAAGTAAGGAAACAAAAAAAAATACATCTAAAAAATTTTGAGCATGACAAATTCGTGATGGTACCTGCCCATTGAAACATATTGCAAATGCACAGTGACTTTGAAAAAGTAAGGAAACATAAACAAATTCGATAAACAAATTCGTGATGGTACCTGCCCATTAAAACATATTCCAAATGCACAGTGACTTTGAAAAAGTAAGAAACAAAAAAAAATACATCTAAAATTTTTGAGCATGACAAATTCGTGATGGTACCTGCCCATTGAAACATATTGCAAATGCACAGTGACTTTGAAAAAGTAAGGAAACATAAACAAATTCGATAAACAAATTCGTGATGGTACCTGCCCATTAAAACATATTCCAAATGCACAGTGACTTTGAAAAAGTAAGAAACAAAAAAAAATACATCTAAAATTTTTGAGCATGACAAATTCGTGATGGTACCTGCCCATTGAAACATATTGCAAATGCACAGTGACTTTGAAAAAGTAAGGAAACATAAACAAATTCGATAAACAAATTCGTGATGGTACCTGCCCATTAAAACATATTCCAAATGCACAGTGACTTTGAAAAAGTAAGAAACAAAAAAAAATACATCTAAAAAATTTTGAGCATGACAAATTCGTGATGGTACCTGCCCATTGAAACATATTGCAAATGCACAGTGACTTTGAAAAAGTAAGGAAACATAAACAAATTCGATAAACAAATTCGTGATGGTACCTGCCCATTAAAACATATTCCAAATGCACAGTGACTTTGAAAAAGTAAGAAACAAAAAAAAATACATCTAAAATTTTTTGAGCATGACAAATTCGTGATGGTACCTGCCCATTGAAACATATTGCAAATGCACAGTGACTTTGAAAAAGTAAGGAAACATAAACAAATTCGATAAACAAATTCGTGATGGTACCTGCCCATTAAAACATATTCCAAATGCACAGTGACTTTGAAAAAGTAAGAAACAAAAAAAAATACATCTAAAAAATTTTGAGCATGACAAATTCGTGATGGTACCTGCCCATTGAAACATATTGCAAATGCACAGTGACTTTGAAAAAGTAAGGAAACATAAACAAATTCGATAAACAAATTCGTGATGGTACCTGCCCATTGAAACATATTGCAAATGCACAGTGACTTTGAAAAAGTAAGGAAACATAAACAAATTCGATAAACAAATTCGTGATGGTACCTGCCCATTAAAACATATTCCAAATGCACAGTGACTTTGAAAAAGTAAGGAAACAAAAAAAAATACATCTAAAAATTTTGAGCATGACAAATTCGTGATGGTACCTGCCCATTGAAACATATTGCAAATGCACAGTGACTTTGAAAAAGTAAGGAAACATAAACAAATTCGATAAACAAATTCGTGATGGTACCTGCCCATTAAAACATATTCCAAATGCACAGTGACTTTGAAAAAGTAAGAAACAAAAAAAAATACATCTAAAAATTTTTGAGCATGACAAATTCGTGATGGTACCTGCCCATTGAAACATATTGCAAATGCACAGTGACTTTGAAAAAGTAAGGAAACATAAACAAATTCGATAAACAAATTCGTGATGGTACCTGCCCATTAAAACATATTCCAAATGCACAGTGACTTTGAAAAAGTAAGAAACAAAAAAAAATACATCTAAAAAATTTTGAGCATGACAAATTCGTGATGGTACCTGCCCATTGAAACATATTGCAAATGCACAGTGAC
>NW_023493657.1:1525158-1552658 GCF_013265735.2 Oncorhynchus mykiss
ATACATGTCCGATAATGATGCACCCTACTACGGACCTTTTTCAATGGGGGTCGGCCTGAATTATTTATGGAAGGTATGATTACTTTTTTTTTCTCCGTGCAACTGGTGATTGAAAACGTGCACCTGGTCACCCAAAACACGGTTCTCTATGCGGTTAGCGGTGTTCCCGAGATTCATGTCCGATAATGATGCACCCTACTACGGACCTTTTCAATGGGGGCCGGTCCGAATTATTTATGGAAGGTATGATTTTTTTTTTCTCTCTCCGTGCAACTGGTGATTGAAAACGTGCATCTGGTAACCCAAAACACGGTTCTCTATGCGGTTAGCGGTGTTCCCGAGATTCATGTCCGATAATGATGCACCCTACTACGGACCTTTTCAATGGGGGCCGGTCCGAATTATTTATGGAAGGTATGATTTTTTTTTTTTTTCAACACTTTTCCCCTCTTTTTCTCTCTCTGCCGGGGCCGGCCCTGGGTGCTTTATGGACGGTTTAAAACATGACTATGGATGCAAATGCTCATTTTCCTCCGTGCACCTGGTGATTGAAAACGTGCATCTGGTAACCCAAAAATTATAAAAGGGTTTTAAATACTTTTACCCGTCATTCTATTGATATAGCCCGCTAGGGGAGTGCCCCACTACGGCCCTCTCTCTGTCAGGGCCGTCCTTGGGTGCTTTTTACACACTTTAAGAAATCACGATGGATGCAGATTGCTATTAATCCTCCGTGCAACTGGTGATTGAAAACGTGCATCTGGTAACCCAAAATTTCAAATATGGTTCAAAATGAATTTAAAGGCACCCCTCTCATTGTTGCCCGCTATGGGAGCACCCCACTAAGGCCCTGTCTCGGTCGGGCCCGTCCTGAGTGCTTTATAGACACTTTAAGAAATCGCGATGGATGCAGATTGCTATTAATCCTCCGTGCAACTGGTGATTGAAAATGTGCAACTGGTGATTGAAAACGTGCACCTGGTCACCCAAAACACGGTTCTCTATGCGGTTAGCGGTGTTCCATCTATTCATGTCCGCTTATGGCGCACCCTACTACGGACCTTTAGCAATGGGGGCCGGCCCGAATTATTTATGGAAGGTCTGATGATGATTTTTTTTTTTTTTCACCATCTCTTTCTCTCTCTGCCGGGGCCGGCCAAGAGTGCTTTATGGACGGTTTAAAACATGACTATGGATGCAAATGCTCATTTTCCTCCGTGCACCTGGTGATTGAAAACGTGCATCTGGTAACCCAAAAATTATAAAAGGGTTTTAAATACTTTTACCCGTCATTCTATTGATATAGCCCGCTAGGGGAGTGCCCCACTACGGCCCTCTCTCTGTCAGGGCCGTCCTTGGGTGCTTTTTACACACTTTAAGAAATCACGATGGATGCAGATTGCTATTAATCCTCCGTGCAACTGGTGATTGAAAACGTGCATCTGGTAACCCAAAATTTCAAATATGGTTCAAAATGAATTTAAAGGCACCCCTCTCATTGTTGCCCGCTATGGGAGCACCCCACTAAGGCCCTGTCTCGGTCGGGCCCGTCCTGAGTGCTTTATAGACACTTTAAGAAATCGCGATGGATGCAGATTGCTATTAATCCTCCGTGCAACTGGTGATTGAAAATGTGCAACTGGTGATTGAAAACGTGCACCTGGTCACCCAAAACACGGTTCTCTATGCGGTTAGCGGTGTTCCATCTATTCATGTCCGCTTATGGCGCACCCTACTACGGACCTTTAGCAATGGGGGCCGGCCCGAATTATTTATGGAAGGTCTGATGATGATTTTTTTTTTTTTCACCATCTCTTTCTCTCTCTGCCGGGGCCGGCCAAGAGTGCTTTATGGACGGTTTAAAACATGACTATGGATGCAAATGCTCATTTTCCTCCGTGCACCTGGTGATTGAAAACGTGCATCTGGTAACCCAAAAATTATAAAAGGGTTTTAAATACTTTTACCCGTCATTCTATTGATATAGCCCGCTAGGGGAGTGCCCCACTACGGCCCTCTCTCTGTCAGGGCCGTCCTTGGGTGCTTTTTACACACTTTAAGAAATCACGATGGATGCAGATTGCTATTAATCCTCCGTGCAACTGGTGATTGAAAACGTGCATCTGGTAACCCAAAATTTCAAATATGGTTCAAAATGAATTTAAAGGCACCCCTCTCATTGTTGCCCGCTATGGGAGCACCCCACTAAGGCCCTGTCTCGGTCGGGCCCGTCCTGAGTGCTTTATAGACACTTTAAGAAATCGCGATGGATGCAGATTGCTATTAATCCTCCGTGCAACTGGTGATTGAAAATGTGCAACTGGTGATTGAAAACGTGCACCTGGTCACCCAAAACACGGTTCTCTATGCGGTTAGCGGTGTTCCATCTATTCATGTCCGCTTATGGCGCACCCTACTACGGACCTTTAGCAATGGGGGCCGGCCCGAATTATTTATGGAAGGTCTGATGATGATTTTTTTTTTTTTTCACCATCTCTTTCTCTCTCTGCCGGGGCCGGCCAAGAGTGCTTTATGGACGGTTTAAAACATGACTATGGATGCAAATGCTCATTTTCCTCCGTGCACCTGGTGATTGAAAACGTGCATCTGGTAACCCAAAAATTATAAAAGGGTTTTAAATACTTTTACCCGTCATTCTATTGATATAGCCCGCTAGGGGAGTGCCCCACTACGGCCCTCTCTCTGTCAGGGCCGTCCTTGGGTGCTTTTTACACACTTTAAGAAATCACGATGGATGCAGATTGCTATTAATCCTCCGTGCAACTGGTGATTGAAAACGTGCATCTGGTAACCCAAAATTTCAAATATGGTTCAAAATGAATTTAAAGGCACCCCTCTCATTGTTGCCCGCTATGGGAGCACCCCACTAAGGCCCTGTCTCGGTCGGGCCCGTCCTGAGTGCTTTATAGACACTTTAAGAAATCGCGATGGATGCAGATTGCTATTAATCCTCCGTGCAACTGGTGATTGAAAATGTGCAACTGGTGATTGAAAACGTGCACCTGGTCACCCAAAACACGGTTCTCTATGCGGTTAGCGGTGTTCCATCTATTCATGTCCGCTTATGGCGCACCCTACTACGGACCTTTAGCAATGGGGGCCGGCCCGAATTATTTATGGAAGGTCTGATGATGATTTTTTTTTTTTTCACCATCTCTTTCTCTCTCTGCCGGGGCCGGCCAAGAGTGCTTTATGGACGGTTTAAAACATGACTATGGATGCAAATGCTCATTTTCCTCCGTGCACCTGGTGATTGAAAACGTGCATCTGGTAACCCAAAAATTATAAAAGGGTTTTAAATACTTTTACCCGTCATTCTATTGATATAGCCCGCTAGGGGAGTGCCCCACTACGGCCCTCTCTCTGTCAGGGCCGTCCTTGGGTGCTTTTTACACACTTTAAGAAATCACGATGGATGCAGATTGCTATTAATCCTCCGTGCAACTGGTGATTGAAAACGTGCATCTGGTAACCCAAAATTTCAAATATGGTTCAAAATGAATTTAAAGGCACCCCTCTCATTGTTGCCCGCTATGGGAGCACCCCACTAAGGCCCTGTCTCGGTCGGGCCCGTCCTGAGTGCTTTATAGACACTTTAAGAAATCGCGATGGATGCAGATTGCTATTAATCCTCCGTGCAACTGGTGATTGAAAATGTGCAACTGGTGATTGAAAACGTGCACCTGGTCACCCAAAACACGGTTCTCTATGCGGTTAGCGGTGTTCCATCTATTCATGTCCGCTTATGGCGCACCCTACTACGGACCTTTAGCAATGGGGGCCGGCCCGAATTATTTATGGAAGGTCTGATGATGATTTTTTTTTTTTTTCACCATCTCTTTCTCTCTCTGCCGGGGCCGGCCAAGAGTGCTTTATGGACGGTTTAAAACATGACTATGGATGCAAATGCTCATTTTCCTCCGTGCACCTGGTGATTGAAAACGTGCATCTGGTAACCCAAAAATTATAAAAGGGTTTTAAATACTTTTACCCGTCATTCTATTGATATAGCCCGCTAGGGGAGTGCCCCACTACGGCCCTCTCTCTGTCAGGGCCGTCCTTGGGTGCTTTTTACACACTTTAAGAAATCACGATGGATGCAGATTGCTATTAATCCTCCGTGCAACTGGTGATTGAAAACGTGCATCTGGTAACCCAAAATTTCAAATATGGTTCAAAATGAATTTAAAGGCACCCCTCTCATTGTTGCCCGCTATGGGAGCACCCCACTAAGGCCCTGTCTCGGTCGGGCCCGTCCTGAGTGCTTTATAGACACTTTAAGAAATCGCGATGGATGCAGATTGCTATTAATCCTCCGTGCAACTGGTGATTGAAAATGTGCAACTGGTGATTGAAAACGTGCACCTGGTCACCCAAAACACGGTTCTCTATGCGGTTAGCGGTGTTCCATCTATTCATGTCCGCTTATGGCGCACCCTACTACGGACCTTTAGCAATGGGGGCCGGCCCGAATTATTTATGGAAGGTCTGATGATGATTTTTTTTTTTTTTCACCATCTCTTTCTCTCTCTGCCGGGGCCGGCCAAGAGTGCTTTATGGACGGTTTAAAACATGACTATGGATGCAAATGCTCATTTTCCTCCGTGCACCTGGTGATTGAAAACGTGCATCTGGTAACCCAAAAATTATAAAAGGGTTTTAAATACTTTTACCCGTCATTCTATTGATATAGCCCGCTAGGGGAGTGCCCCACTACGGCCCTCTCTCTGTCAGGGCCGTCCTTGGGTGCTTTTTACACACTTTAAGAAATCACGATGGATGCAGATTGCTATTAATCCTCCGTGCAACTGGTGATTGAAAACGTGCATCTGGTAACCCAAAATTTCAAATATGGTTCAAAATGAATTTAAAGGCACCCCTCTCATTGTTGCCCGCTATGGGAGCACCCCACTAAGGCCCTGTCTCGGTCGGGCCCGTCCTGAGTGCTTTATAGACACTTTAAGAAATCGCGATGGATGCAGATTGCTATTAATCCTCCGTGCAACTGGTGATTGAAAATGTGCAACTGGTGATTGAAAACGTGCACCTGGTCACCCAAAACACGGTTCTCTATGCGGTTAGCGGTGTTCCATCTATTCATGTCCGCTTATGGCGCACCCTACTACGGACCTTTAGCAATGGGGGCCGGCCCGAATTATTTATGGAAGGTCTGATGATGATTTTTTTTTTTTTCACCATCTCTTTCTCTCTCTGCCGGGGCCGGCCAAGAGTGCTTTATGGACGGTTTAAAACATGACTATGGATGCAAATGCTCATTTTCCTCCGTGCACCTGGTGATTGAAAACGTGCATCTGGTAACCCAAAAATTATAAAAGGGTTTTAAATACTTTTACCCGTCATTCTATTGATATAGCCCGCTAGGGGAGTGCCCCACTACGGCCCTCTCTCTGTCAGGGCCGTCCTTGGGTTGCTTTTACACACTTTAAGAAATCACGATGGATGCAGATTGCTATTAATCCTCCGTGCAACTGGTGATTGAAAACGTGCATCTGGTAACCCAAAATTTCAAATATGGTTCAAAATGAATTTAAAGGCACCCCTCTCATTGTTGCCCGCTATGGGAGCACCCCACTAAGGCCCTGTCTCGGTCGGGCCCGTCCTGAGTGCTTTATAGACACTTTAAGAAATCGCGATGGATGCAGATTGCTATTAATCCTCCGTGCAACTGGTGATTGAAAATGTGCAACTGGTGATTGAAAACGTGCACCTGGTCACCCAAAACACGGTTCTCTATGCGGTTAGCGGTGTTCCATCTATTCATGTCCGCTTATGGCGCACCCTACTACGGACCTTTAGCAATGGGGGCCGGCCCGAATTATTTATGGAAGGTCTGATGATGATTTTTTTTTTTTTTCACCATCTCTTTCTCTCTCTGCCGGGGCCGGCCAAGAGTGCTTTATGGACGGTTTAAAACATGACTATGGATGCAAATGCTCATTTTCCTCCGTGCACCTGGTGATTGAAAACGTGCATCTGGTAACCCAAAAATTATAAAAGGGTTTTAAATACTTTTACCCGTCATTCTATTGATATAGCCCGCTAGGGGAGTGCCCCACTACGGCCCTCTCTCTGTCAGGGCCGTCCTTGGGTGCTTTTTACACACTTTAAGAAATCACGATGGATGCAGATTGCTATTAATCCTCCGTGCAACTGGTGATTGAAAACGTGCATCTGGTAACCCAAAATTTCAAATATGGTTCAAAATGAATTTAAAGGCACCCCTCTCATTGTTGCCCGCTATGGGAGCACCCCACTAAGGCCCTGTCTCGGTCGGGCCCGTCCTGAGTGCTTTATAGACACTTTAAGAAATCGCGATGGATGCAGATTGCTATTAATCCTCCGTGCAACTGGTGATTGAAAATGTGCAACTGGTGATTGAAAACGTGCACCTGGTCACCCAAAACACGGTTCTCTATGCGGTTAGCGGTGTTCCATCTATTCATGTCCGCTTATGGCGCACCCTACTACGGACCTTTAGCAATGGGGGCCGGCCCGAATTATTTATGGAAGGTCTGATGATGATTTTTTTTTTTTTTCACCATCTCTTTCTCTCTCTGCCGGGGCCGGCCAAGAGTGCTTTATGGACGGTTTAAAACATGACTATGGATGCAAATGCTCATTTTCCTCCGTGCACCTGGTGATTGAAAACGTGCATCTGGTAACCCAAAAATTATAAAAGGGTTTTAAATACTTTTACCCGTCATTCTATTGATATAGCCCGCTAGGGGAGTGCCCCACTACGGCCCTCTCTCTGTCAGGGCCGTCCTTGGGTGCTTTTTACACACTTTAAGAAATCACGATGGATGCAGATTGCTATTAATCCTCCGTGCAACTGGTGATTGAAAACGTGCATCTGGTAACCCAAAATTTCAAATATGGTTCAAAATGAATTTAAAGGCACCCCTCTCATTGTTGCCCGCTATGGGAGCACCCCACTAAGGCCCTGTCTCGGTCGGGCCCGTCCTGAGTGCTTTATAGACACTTTAAGAAATCGCGATGGATGCAGATTGCTATTAATCCTCCGTGCAACTGGTGATTGAAAATGTGCAACTGGTGATTGAAAACGTGCACCTGGTCACCCAAAACACGGTTCTCTATGCGGTTAGCGGTGTTCCATCTATTCATGTCCGCTTATGGCGCACCCTACTACGGACCTTTAGCAATGGGGGCCGGCCCGAATTATTTATGGAAGGTCTGATGATGATTTTTTTTTTTTTCACCATCTCTTTCTCTCTCTGCCGGGGCCGGCCAAGAGTGCTTTATGGACGGTTTAAAACATGACTATGGATGCAAATGCTCATTTTCCTCCGTGCACCTGGTGATTGAAAACGTGCATCTGGTAACCCAAAAATTATAAAAGGGTTTTAAATACTTTTACCCGTCATTCTATTGATATAGCCCGCTAGGGGAGTGCCCCACTACGGCCCTCTCTCTGTCAGGGCCGTCCTTGGGTGCTTTTTACACACTTTAAGAAATCACGATGGATGCAGATTGCTATTAATCCTCCGTGCAACTGGTGATTGAAAACGTGCATCTGGTAACCCAAAATTTCAAATATGGTTCAAAATGAATTTAAAGGCACCCCTCTCATTGTTGCCCGCTATGGGAGCACCCCACTAAGGCCCTGTCTCGGTCGGGCCCGTCCTGAGTGCTTTATAGACACTTTAAGAAATCGCGATGGATGCAGATTGCTATTAATCCTCCGTGCAACTGGTGATTGAAAATGTGCAACTGGTGATTGAAAACGTGCACCTGGTCACCCAAAACACGGTTCTCTATGCGGTTAGCGGTGTTCCATCTATTCATGTCCGCTTATGGCGCACCCTACTACGGACCTTTAGCAATGGGGGCCGGCCCGAATTATTTATGGAAGGTCTGATGATGATTTTTTTTTTTTTTCACCATCTCTTTCTCTCTCTGCCGGGGCCGGCCAAGAGTGCTTTATGGACGGTTTAAAACATGACTATGGATGCAAATGCTCATTTTCCTCCGTGCACCTGGTGATTGAAAACGTGCATCTGGTAACCCAAAAATTATAAAAGGGTTTTAAATACTTTTACCCGTCATTCTATTGATATAGCCCGCTAGGGGAGTGCCCCACTACGGCCCTCTCTCTGTCAGGGCCGTCCTTGGGTGCTTTTTACACACTTTAAGAAATCACGATGGATGCAGATTGCTATTAATCCTCCGTGCAACTGGTGATTGAAAACGTGCATCTGGTAACCCAAAATTTCAAATATGGTTCAAAATGAATTTAAAGGCACCCCTCTCATTGTTGCCCGCTATGGGAGCACCCCACTAAGGCCCTGTCTCGGTCGGGCCCGTCCTGAGTGCTTTATAGACACTTTAAGAAATCGCGATGGATGCAGATTGCTATTAATCCTCCGTGCAACTGGTGATTGAAAATGTGCAACTGGTGATTGAAAACGTGCACCTGGTCACCCAAAACACGGTTCTCTATGCGGTTAGCGGTGTTCCATCTATTCATGTCCGCTTATGGCGCACCCTACTACGGACCTTTAGCAATGGGGGCCGGCCCGAATTATTTATGGAAGGTCTGATGATGATTTTTTTTTTTTTTCACCATCTCTTTCTCTCTCTGCCGGGGCCGGCCAAGAGTGCTTTATGGACGGTTTAAAACATGACTATGGATGCAAATGCTCATTTTCCTCCGTGCACCTGGTGATTGAAAACGTGCATCTGGTAACCCAAAAATTATAAAAGGGTTTTAAATACTTTTACCCGTCATTCTATTGATATAGCCCGCTAGGGGAGTGCCCCACTACGGCCCTCTCTCTGTCAGGGCCGTCCTTGGGTGCTTTTTACACACTTTAAGAAATCACGATGGATGCAGATTGCTATTAATCCTCCGTGCAACTGGTGATTGAAAACGTGCATCTGGTAACCCAAAATTTCAAATATGGTTCAAAATGAATTTAAAGGCACCCCTCTCATTGTTGCCCGCTATGGGAGCACCCCACTAAGGCCCTGTCTCGGTCGGGCCCGTCCTGAGTGCTTTATAGACACTTTAAGAAATCGCGATGGATGCAGATTGCTATTAATCCTCCGTGCAACTGGTGATTGAAAATGTGCAACTGGTGATTGAAAACGTGCACCTGGTCACCCAAAACACGGTTCTCTATGCGGTTAGCGGTGTTCCATCTATTCATGTCCGCTTATGGCGCACCCTACTACGGACCTTTAGCAATGGGGGCCGGCCCGAATTATTTATGGAAGGTCTGATGATGATTTTTTTTTTTTTTCACCATCTCTTTCTCTCTCTGCCGGGGCCGGCCAAGAGTGCTTTATGGACGGTTTAAAACATGACTATGGATGCAAATGCTCATTTTCCTCCGTGCACCTGGTGATTGAAAACGTGCATCTGGTAACCCAAAAATTATAAAAGGGTTTTAAATACTTTTACCCGTCATTCTATTGATATAGCCCGCTAGGGGAGTGCCCCACTACGGCCCTCTCTCTGTCAGGGCCGTCCTTGGGTGCTTTTTACACACTTTAAGAAATCACGATGGATGCAGATTGCTATTAATCCTCCGTGCAACTGGTGATTGAAAACGTGCATCTGGTAACCCAAAATTTCAAATATGGTTCAAAATGAATTTAAAGGCACCCCTCTCATTGTTGCCCGCTATGGGAGCACCCCACTAAGGCCCTGTCTCGGTCGGGCCCGTCCTGAGTGCTTTATAGACACTTTAAGAAATCGCGATGGATGCAGATTGCTATTAATCCTCCGTGCAACTGGTGATTGAAAATGTGCAACTGGTGATTGAAAACGTGCACCTGGTCACCCAAAACACGGTTCTCTATGCGGTTAGCGGTGTTCCATCTATTCATGTCCGCTTATGGCGCACCCTACTACGGACCTTTAGCAATGGGGGCCGGCCCGAATTATTTATGGAAGGTCTGATGATGATTTTTTTTTTTTTTCACCATCTCTTTCTCTCTCTGCCGGGGCCGGCCAAGAGTGCTTTATGGACGGTTTAAAACATGACTATGGATGCAAATGCTCATTTTCCTCCGTGCACCTGGTGATTGAAAACGTGCATCTGGTAACCCAAAAATTATAAAAGGGTTTTAAATACTTTTACCCGTCATTCTATTGATATAGCCCGCTAGGGGAGTGCCCCACTACGGCCCTCTCTCTGTCAGGGCCGTCCTTGGGTGCTTTTTACACACTTTAAGAAATCACGATGGATGCAGATTGCTATTAATCCTCCGTGCAACTGGTGATTGAAAACGTGCATCTGGTAACCCAAAATTTCAAATATGGTTCAAAATGAATTTAAAGGCACCCCTCTCATTGTTGCCCGCTATGGGAGCACCCCACTAAGGCCCTGTCTCGGTCGGGCCCGTCCTGAGTGCTTTATAGACACTTTAAGAAATCGCGATGGATGCAGATTGCTATTAATCCTCCGTGCAACTGGTGATTGAAAATGTGCAACTGGTGATTGAAAACGTGCACCTGGTCACCCAAAACACGGTTCTCTATGCGGTTAGCGGTGTTCCATCTATTCATGTCCGCTTATGGCGCACCCTACTACGGACCTTTAGCAATGGGGGCCGGCCCGAATTATTTATGGAAGGTCTGATGATGATTTTTTTTTTTTTTCACCATCTCTTTCTCTCTCTGCCGGGGCCGGCCAAGAGTGCTTTATGGACGGTTTAAAACATGACTATGGATGCAAATGCTCATTTTCCTCCGTGCACCTGGTGATTGAAAACGTGCATCTGGTAACCCAAAAATTATAAAAGGGTTTTAAATACTTTTACCCGTCATTCTATTGATATAGCCCGCTAGGGGAGTGCCCCACTACGGCCCTCTCTCTGTCAGGGCCGTCCTTGGGTGCTTTTTACACACTTTAAGAAATCACGATGGATGCAGATTGCTATTAATCCTCCGTGCAACTGGTGATTGAAAACGTGCATCTGGTAACCCAAAATTTCAAATATGGTTCAAAATGAATTTAAAGGCACCCCTCTCATTGTTGCCCGCTATGGGAGCACCCCACTAAGGCCCTGTCTCGGTCGGGCCCGTCCTGAGTGCTTTATAGACACTTTAAGAAATCGCGATGGATGCAGATTGCTATTAATCCTCCGTGCAACTGGTGATTGAAAATGTGCAACTGGTGATTGAAAACGTGCACCTGGTCACCCAAAACACGGTTCTCTATGCGGTTAGCGGTGTTCCATCTATTCATGTCCGCTTATGGCGCACCCTACTACGGACCTTTAGCAATGGGGGCCGGCCCGAATTATTTATGGAAGGTCTGATGATGATTTTTTTTTTTTTCACCATCTCTTTCTCTCTCTGCCGGGGCCGGCCAAGAGTGCTTTATGGACGGTTTAAAACATGACTATGGATGCAAATGCTCATTTTCCTCCGTGCACCTGGTGATTGAAAACGTGCATCTGGTAACCCAAAAATTATAAAAGGGTTTTAAATACTTTTACCCGTCATTCTATTGATATAGCCCGCTAGGGGAGTGCCCCACTACGGCCCTCTCTCTGTCAGGGCCGTCCTTGGGTGCTTTTTACACACTTTAAGAAATCACGATGGATGCAGATTGCTATTAATCCTCCGTGCAACTGGTGATTGAAAACGTGCATCTGGTAACCCAAAATTTCAAATATGGTTCAAAATGAATTTAAAGGCACCCCTCTCATTGTTGCCCGCTATGGGAGCACCCCACTAAGGCCCTGTCTCGGTCGGGCCCGTCCTGAGTGCTTTATAGACACTTTAAGAAATCGCGATGGATGCAGATTGCTATTAATCCTCCGTGCAACTGGTGATTGAAAATGTGCAACTGGTGATTGAAAACGTGCACCTGGTCACCCAAAACACGGTTCTCTATGCGGTTAGCGGTGTTCCATCTATTCATGTCCGCTTATGGCGCACCCTACTACGGACCTTTAGCAATGGGGGCCGGCCCGAATTATTTATGGAAGGTCTGATGATGATTTTTTTTTTTTTTCACCATCTCTTTCTCTCTCTGCCGGGGCCGGCCAAGAGTGCTTTATGGACGGTTTAAAACATGACTATGGATGCAAATGCTCATTTTCCTCCGTGCACCTGGTGATTGAAAACGTGCATCTGGTAACCCAAAAATTATAAAAGGGTTTTAAATACTTTTACCCGTCATTCTATTGATATAGCCCGCTAGGGGAGTGCCCCACTACGGCCCTCTCTCTGTCAGGGCCGTCCTTGGGTGCTTTTTACACACTTTAAGAAATCACGATGGATGCAGATTGCTATTAATCCTCCGTGCAACTGGTGATTGAAAACGTGCATCTGGTAACCCAAAATTTCAAATATGGTTCAAAATGAATTTAAAGGCACCCCTCTCATTGTTGCCCGCTATGGGAGCACCCCACTAAGGCCCTGTCTCGGTCGGGCCCGTCCTGAGTGCTTTATAGACACTTTAAGAAATCGCGATGGATGCAGATTGCTATTAATCCTCCGTGCAACTGGTGATTGAAAATGTGCAACTGGTGATTGAAAACGTGCACCTGGTCACCCAAAACACGGTTCTCTATGCGGTTAGCGGTGTTCCATCTATTCATGTCCGCTTATGGCGCACCCTACTACGGACCTTTAGCAATGGGGGCCGGCCCGAATTATTTATGGAAGGTCTGATGATGATTTTTTTTTTTTTCACCATCTCTTTCTCTCTCTGCCGGGGCCGGCCAAGAGTGCTTTATGGACGGTTTAAAACATGACTATGGATGCAAATGCTCATTTTCCTCCGTGCACCTGGTGATTGAAAACGTGCATCTGGTAACCCAAAAATTATAAAAGGGTTTTAAATACTTTTACCCGTCATTCTATTGATATAGCCCGCTAGGGGAGTGCCCCACTACGGCCCTCTCTCTGTCAGGGCCGTCCTTGGGTGCTTTTTACACACTTTAAGAAATCACGATGGATGCAGATTGCTATTAATCCTCCGTGCAACTGGTGATTGAAAACGTGCATCTGGTAACCCAAAATTTCAAATATGGTTCAAAATGAATTTAAAGGCACCCCTCTCATTGTTGCCCGCTATGGGAGCACCCCACTAAGGCCCTGTCTCGGTCGGGCCCGTCCTGAGTGCTTTATAGACACTTTAAGAAATCGCGATGGATGCAGATTGCTATTAATCCTCCGTGCAACTGGTGATTGAAAATGTGCAACTGGTGATTGAAAACGTGCACCTGGTCACCCAAAACACGGTTCTCTATGCGGTTAGCGGTGTTCCATCTATTCATGTCCGCTTATGGCGCACCCTACTACGGACCTTTAGCAATGGGGGCCGGCCCGAATTATTTATGGAAGGTCTGATGATGATTTTTTTTTTTTTTCACCATCTCTTTCTCTCTCTGCCGGGGCCGGCCAAGAGTGCTTTATGGACGGTTTAAAACATGACTATGGATGCAAATGCTCATTTTCCTCCGTGCACCTGGTGATTGAAAACGTGCATCTGGTAACCCAAAAATTATAAAAGGGTTTTAAATACTTTTACCCGTCATTCTATTGATATAGCCCGCTAGGGGAGTGCCCCACTACGGCCCTCTCTCTGTCAGGGCCGTCCTTGGGTGCTTTTTACACACTTTAAGAAATCACGATGGATGCAGATTGCTATTAATCCTCCGTGCAACTGGTGATTGAAAACGTGCATCTGGTAACCCAAAATTTCAAATATGGTTCAAAATGAATTTAAAGGCACCCCTCTCATTGTTGCCCGCTATGGGAGCACCCCACTAAGGCCCTGTCTCGGTCGGGCCCGTCCTGAGTGCTTTATAGACACTTTAAGAAATCGCGATGGATGCAGATTGCTATTAATCCTCCGTGCAACTGGTGATTGAAAATGTGCAACTGGTGATTGAAAACGTGCACCTGGTCACCCAAAACACGGTTCTCTATGCGGTTAGCGGTGTTCCATCTATTCATGTCCGCTTATGGCGCACCCTACTACGGACCTTTAGCAATGGGGGCCGGCCCGAATTATTTATGGAAGGTCTGATGATGATTTTTTTTTTTTTTCACCATCTCTTTCTCTCTCTGCCGGGGCCGGCCAAGAGTGCTTTATGGACGGTTTAAAACATGACTATGGATGCAAATGCTCATTTTCCTCCGTGCACCTGGTGATTGAAAACGTGCATCTGGTAACCCAAAAATTATAAAAGGGTTTTAAATACTTTTACCCGTCATTCTATTGATATAGCCCGCTAGGGGAGTGCCCCACTACGGCCCTCTCTCTGTCAGGGCCGTCCTTGGGTGCTTTTTACACACTTTAAGAAATCACGATGGATGCAGATTGCTATTAATCCTCCGTGCAACTGGTGATTGAAAACGTGCATCTGGTAACCCAAAATTTCAAATATGGTTCAAAATGAATTTAAAGGCACCCCTCTCATTGTTGCCCGCTATGGGAGCACCCCACTAAGGCCCTGTCTCGGTCGGGCCCGTCCTGAGTGCTTTATAGACACTTTAAGAAATCGCGATGGATGCAGATTGCTATTAATCCTCCGTGCAACTGGTGATTGAAAATGTGCAACTGGTGATTGAAAACGTGCACCTGGTCACCCAAAACACGGTTCTCTATGCGGTTAGCGGTGTTCCATCTATTCATGTCCGCTTATGGCGCACCCTACTACGGACCTTTAGCAATGGGGGCCGGCCCGAATTATTTATGGAAGGTCTGATGATGATTTTTTTTTTTTTTCACCATCTCTTTCTCTCTCTGCCGGGGCCGGCCAAGAGTGCTTTATGGACGGTTTAAAACATGACTATGGATGCAAATGCTCATTTTCCTCCGTGCACCTGGTGATTGAAAACGTGCATCTGGTAACCCAAAAATTATAAAAGGGTTTTAAATACTTTTACCCGTCATTCTATTGATATAGCCCGCTAGGGGAGTGCCCCACTACGGCCCTCTCTCTGTCAGGGCCGTCCTTGGGTGCTTTTTACACACTTTAAGAAATCACGATGGATGCAGATTGCTATTAATCCTCCGTGCAACTGGTGATTGAAAACGTGCATCTGGTAACCCAAAATTTCAAATATGGTTCAAAATGAATTTAAAGGCACCCCTCTCATTGTTGCCCGCTATGGGAGCACCCCACTAAGGCCCTGTCTCGGTCGGGCCCGTCCTGAGTGCTTTATAGACACTTTAAGAAATCGCGATGGATGCAGATTGCTATTAATCCTCCGTGCAACTGGTGATTGAAAATGTGCAACTGGTGATTGAAAACGTGCACCTGGTCACCCAAAACACGGTTCTCTATGCGGTTAGCGGTGTTCCATCTATTCATGTCCGCTTATGGCGCACCCTACTACGGACCTTTAGCAATGGGGGCCGGCCCGAATTATTTATGGAAGGTCTGATGATGATTTTTTTTTTTTTTCACCATCTCTTTCTCTCTCTGCCGGGGCCGGCCAAGAGTGCTTTATGGACGGTTTAAAACATGACTATGGATGCAAATGCTCATTTTCCTCCGTGCACCTGGTGATTGAAAACGTGCATCTGGTAACCCAAAAATTATAAAAGGGTTTTAAATACTTTTACCCGTCATTCTATTGATATAGCCCGCTAGGGGAGTGCCCCACTACGGCCCTCTCTCTGTCAGGGCCGTCCTTGGGTGCTTTTTACACACTTTAAGAAATCACGATGGATGCAGATTGCTATTAATCCTCCGTGCAACTGGTGATTGAAAACGTGCATCTGGTAACCCAAAATTTCAAATATGGTTCAAAATGAATTTAAAGGCACCCCTCTCATTGTTGCCCGCTATGGGAGCACCCCACTAAGGCCCTGTCTCGGTCGGGCCCGTCCTGAGTGCTTTATAGACACTTTAAGAAATCGCGATGGATGCAGATTGCTATTAATCCTCCGTGCAACTGGTGATTGAAAATGTGCAACTGGTGATTGAAAACGTGCACCTGGTCACCCAAAACACGGTTCTCTATGCGGTTAGCGGTGTTCCATCTATTCATGTCCGCTTATGGCGCACCCTACTACGGACCTTTAGCAATGGGGGCCGGCCCGAATTATTTATGGAAGGTCTGATGATGATTTTTTTTTTTTTCACCATCTCTTTCTCTCTCTGCCGGGGCCGGCCAAGAGTGCTTTATGGACGGTTTAAAACATGACTATGGATGCAAATGCTCATTTTCCTCCGTGCACCTGGTGATTGAAAACGTGCATCTGGTAACCCAAAAATTATAAAAGGGTTTTAAATACTTTTACCCGTCATTCTATTGATATAGCCCGCTAGGGGAGTGCCCCACTACGGCCCTCTCTCTGTCAGGGCCGTCCTTGGGTGCTTTTTACACACTTTAAGAAATCACGATGGATGCAGATTGCTATTAATCCTCCGTGCAACTGGTGATTGAAAACGTGCATCTGGTAACCCAAAATTTCAAATATGGTTCAAAATGAATTTAAAGGCACCCCTCTCATTGTTGCCCGCTATGGGAGCACCCCACTAAGGCCCTGTCTCGGTCGGGCCCGTCCTGAGTGCTTTATAGACACTTTAAGAAATCGCGATGGATGCAGATTGCTATTAATCCTCCGTGCAACTGGTGATTGAAAATGTGCAACTGGTGATTGAAAACGTGCACCTGGTCACCCAAAACACGGTTCTCTATGCGGTTAGCGGTGTTCCATCTATTCATGTCCGCTTATGGCGCACCCTACTACGGACCTTTAGCAATGGGGGCCGGCCCGAATTATTTATGGAAGGTCTGATGATGATTTTTTTTTTTTTTCACCATCTCTTTCTCTCTCTGCCGGGGCCGGCCAAGAGTGCTTTATGGACGGTTTAAAACATGACTATGGATGCAAATGCTCATTTTCCTCCGTGCACCTGGTGATTGAAAACGTGCATCTGGTAACCCAAAAATTATAAAAGGGTTTTAAATACTTTTACCCGTCATTCTATTGATATAGCCCGCTAGGGGAGTGCCCCACTACGGCCCTCTCTCTGTCAGGGCCGTCCTTGGGTGCTTTTTACACACTTTAAGAAATCACGATGGATGCAGATTGCTATTAATCCTCCGTGCAACTGGTGATTGAAAACGTGCATCTGGTAACCCAAAATTTCAAATATGGTTCAAAATGAATTTAAAGGCACCCCTCTCATTGTTGCCCGCTATGGGAGCACCCCACTAAGGCCCTGTCTCGGTCGGGCCCGTCCTGAGTGCTTTATAGACACTTTAAGAAATCGCGATGGATGCAGATTGCTATTAATCCTCCGTGCAACTGGTGATTGAAAATGTGCAACTGGTGATTGAAAACGTGCACCTGGTCACCCAAAACACGGTTCTCTATGCGGTTAGCGGTGTTCCATCTATTCATGTCCGCTTATGGCGCACCCTACTACGGACCTTTAGCAATGGGGGCCGGCCCGAATTATTTATGGAAGGTCTGATGATGATTTTTTTTTTTTTTCACCATCTCTTTCTCTCTCTGCCGGGGCCGGCCAAGAGTGCTTTATGGACGGTTTAAAACATGACTATGGATGCAAATGCTCATTTTCCTCCGTGCACCTGGTGATTGAAAACGTGCATCTGGTAACCCAAAAATTATAAAAGGGTTTTAAATACTTTTACCCGTCATTCTATTGATATAGCCCGCTAGGGGAGTGCCCCACTACGGCCCTCTCTCTGTCAGGGCCGTCCTTGGGTGCTTTTTACACACTTTAAGAAATCACGATGGATGCAGATTGCTATTAATCCTCCGTGCAACTGGTGATTGAAAACGTGCATCTGGTAACCCAAAATTTCAAATATGGTTCAAAATGAATTTAAAGGCACCCCTCTCATTGTTGCCCGCTATGGGAGCACCCCACTAAGGCCCTGTCTCGGTCGGGCCCGTCCTGAGTGCTTTATAGACACTTTAAGAAATCGCGATGGATGCAGATTGCTATTAATCCTCCGTGCAACTGGTGATTGAAAATGTGCAACTGGTGATTGAAAACGTGCACCTGGTCACCCAAAACACGGTTCTCTATGCGGTTAGCGGTGTTCCATCTATTCATGTCCGCTTATGGCGCACCCTACTACGGACCTTTAGCAATGGGGGCCGGCCCGAATTATTTATGGAAGGTCTGATGATGATTTTTTTTTTTTTTCACCATCTCTTTCTCTCTCTGCCGGGGCCGGCCAAGAGTGCTTTATGGACGGTTTAAAACATGACTATGGATGCAAATGCTCATTTTCCTCCGTGCACCTGGTGATTGAAAACGTGCATCTGGTAACCCAAAAATTATAAAAGGGTTTTAAATACTTTTACCCGTCATTCTATTGATATAGCCCGCTAGGGGAGTGCCCCACTACGGCCCTCTCTCTGTCAGGGCCGTCCTTGGGTGCTTTTTACACACTTTAAGAAATCACGATGGATGCAGATTGCTATTAATCCTCCGTGCAACTGGTGATTGAAAACGTGCATCTGGTAACCCAAAATTTCAAATATGGTTCAAAATGAATTTAAAGGCACCCCTCTCATTGTTGCCCGCTATGGGAGCACCCCACTAAGGCCCTGTCTCGGTCGGGCCCGTCCTGAGTGCTTTATAGACACTTTAAGAAATCGCGATGGATGCAGATTGCTATTAATCCTCCGTGCAACTGGTGATTGAAAATGTGCAACTGGTGATTGAAAACGTGCACCTGGTCACCCAAAACACGGTTCTCTATGCGGTTAGCGGTGTTCCATCTATTCATGTCCGCTTATGGCGCACCCTACTACGGACCTTTAGCAATGGGGGCCGGCCCGAATTATTTATGGAAGGTCTGATGATGATTTTTTTTTTTTTCACCATCTCTTTCTCTCTCTGCCGGGGCCGGCCAAGAGTGCTTTATGGACGGTTTAAAACATGACTATGGATGCAAATGCTCATTTTCCTCCGTGCACCTGGTGATTGAAAACGTGCATCTGGTAACCCAAAAATTATAAAAGGGTTTTAAATACTTTTACCCGTCATTCTATTGATATAGCCCGCTAGGGGAGTGCCCCACTACGGCCCTCTCTCTGTCAGGGCCGTCCTTGGGTGCTTTTTACACACTTTAAGAAATCACGATGGATGCAGATTGCTATTAATCCTCCGTGCAACTGGTGATTGAAAACGTGCATCTGGTAACCCAAAATTTCAAATATGGTTCAAAATGAATTTAAAGGCACCCCTCTCATTGTTGCCCGCTATGGGAGCACCCCACTAAGGCCCTGTCTCGGTCGGGCCCGTCCTGAGTGCTTTATAGACACTTTAAGAAATCGCGATGGATGCAGATTGCTATTAATCCTCCGTGCAACTGGTGATTGAAAATGTGCAACTGGTGATTGAAAACGTGCACCTGGTCACCCAAAACACGGTTCTCTATGCGGTTAGCGGTGTTCCATCTATTCATGTCCGCTTATGGCGCACCCTACTACGGACCTTTAGCAATGGGGGCCGGCCCGAATTATTTATGGAAGGTCTGATGATGATTTTTTTTTTTTTTCACCATCTCTTTCTCTCTCTGCCGGGGCCGGCCAAGAGTGCTTTATGGACGGTTTAAAACATGACTATGGATGCAAATGCTCATTTTCCTCCGTGCACCTGGTGATTGAAAACGTGCATCTGGTAACCCAAAAATTATAAAAGGGTTTTAAATACTTTTACCCGTCATTCTATTGATATAGCCCGCTAGGGGAGTGCCCCACTACGGCCCTCTCTCTGTCAGGGCCGTCCTTGGGTGCTTTTTACACACTTTAAGAAATCACGATGGATGCAGATTGCTATTAATCCTCCGTGCAACTGGTGATTGAAAACGTGCATCTGGTAACCCAAAATTTCAAATATGGTTCAAAATGAATTTAAAGGCACCCCTCTCATTGTTGCCCGCTATGGGAGCACCCCACTAAGGCCCTGTCTCGGTCGGGCCCGTCCTGAGTGCTTTATAGACACTTTAAGAAATCGCGATGGATGCAGATTGCTATTAATCCTCCGTGCAACTGGTGATTGAAAATGTGCAACTGGTGATTGAAAACGTGCACCTGGTCACCCAAAACACGGTTCTCTATGCGGTTAGCGGTGTTCCATCTATTCATGTCCGCTTATGGCGCACCCTACTACGGACCTTTAGCAATGGGGGCCGGCCCGAATTATTTATGGAAGGTCTGATGATGATTTTTTTTTTTTTTCACCATCTCTTTCTCTCTCTGCCGGGGCCGGCCAAGAGTGCTTTATGGACGGTTTAAAACATGACTATGGATGCAAATGCTCATTTTCCTCCGTGCACCTGGTGATTGAAAACGTGCATCTGGTAACCCAAAAATTATAAAAGGGTTTTAAATACTTTTACCCGTCATTCTATTGATATAGCCCGCTAGGGGAGTGCCCCACTACGGCCCTCTCTCTGTCAGGGCCGTCCTTGGGTGCTTTTTACACACTTTAAGAAATCACGATGGATGCAGATTGCTATTAATCCTCCGTGCAACTGGTGATTGAAAACGTGCATCTGGTAACCCAAAATTTCAAATATGGTTCAAAATGAATTTAAAGGCACCCCTCTCATTGTTGCCCGCTATGGGAGCACCCCACTAAGGCCCTGTCTCGGTCGGGCCCGTCCTGAGTGCTTTATAGACACTTTAAGAAATCGCGATGGATGCAGATTGCTATTAATCCTCCGTGCAACTGGTGATTGAAAATGTGCAACTGGTGATTGAAAACGTGCACCTGGTCACCCAAAACACGGTTCTCTATGCGGTTAGCGGTGTTCCATCTATTCATGTCCGCTTATGGCGCACCCTACTACGGACCTTTAGCAATGGGGGCCGGCCCGAATTATTTATGGAAGGTCTGATGATGATTTTTTTTTTTTTTCACCATCTCTTTCTCTCTCTGCCGGGGCCGGCCAAGAGTGCTTTATGGACGGTTTAAAACATGACTATGGATGCAAATGCTCATTTTCCTCCGTGCACCTGGTGATTGAAAACGTGCATCTGGTAACCCAAAAATTATAAAAGGGTTTTAAATACTTTTACCCGTCATTCTATTGATATAGCCCGCTAGGGGAGTGCCCCACTACGGCCCTCTCTCTGTCAGGGCCGTCCTTGGGTGCTTTTTACACACTTTAAGAAATCACGATGGATGCAGATTGCTATTAATCCTCCGTGCAACTGGTGATTGAAAACGTGCATCTGGTAACCCAAAATTTCAAATATGGTTCAAAATGAATTTAAAGGCACCCCTCTCATTGTTGCCCGCTATGGGAGCACCCCACTAAGGCCCTGTCTCGGTCGGGCCCGTCCTGAGTGCTTTATAGACACTTTAAGAAATCGCGATGGATGCAGATTGCTATTAATCCTCCGTGCAACTGGTGATTGAAAATGTGCAACTGGTGATTGAAAACGTGCACCTGGTCACCCAAAACACGGTTCTCTATGCGGTTAGCGGTGTTCCATCTATTCATGTCCGCTTATGGCGCACCCTACTACGGACCTTTAGCAATGGGGGCCGGCCCGAATTATTTATGGAAGGTCTGATGATGATTTTTTTTTTTTTTCACCATCTCTTTCTCTCTCTGCCGGGGCCGGCCAAGAGTGCTTTATGGACGGTTTAAAACATGACTATGGATGCAAATGCTCATTTTCCTCCGTGCACCTGGTGATTGAAAACGTGCATCTGGTAACCCAAAAATTATAAAAGGGTTTTAAATACTTTTACCCGTCATTCTATTGATATAGCCCGCTAGGGGAGTGCCCCACTACGGCCCTCTCTCTGTCAGGGCCGTCCTTGGGTGCTTTTTACACACTTTAAGAAATCACGATGGATGCAGATTGCTATTAATCCTCCGTGCAACTGGTGATTGAAAACGTGCATCTGGTAACCCAAAATTTCAAATATGGTTCAAAATGAATTTAAAGGCACCCCTCTCATTGTTGCCCGCTATGGGAGCACCCCACTAAGGCCCTGTCTCGGTCGGGCCCGTCCTGAGTGCTTTATAGACACTTTAAGAAATCGCGATGGATGCAGATTGCTATTAATCCTCCGTGCAACTGGTGATTGAAAATGTGCAACTGGTGATTGAAAACGTGCACCTGGTCACCCAAAACACGGTTCTCTATGCGGTTAGCGGTGTTCCATCTATTCATGTCCGCTTATGGCGCACCCTACTACGGACCTTTAGCAATGGGGGCCGGCCCGAATTATTTATGGAAGGTCTGATGATGATTTTTTTTTTTTTCACCATCTCTTTCTCTCTCTGCCGGGGCCGGCCAAGAGTGCTTTATGGACGGTTTAAAACATGACTATGGATGCAAATGCTCATTTTCCTCCGTGCACCTGGTGATTGAAAACGTGCATCTGGTAACCCAAAAATTATAAAAGGGTTTTAAATACTTTTACCCGTCATTCTATTGATATAGCCCGCTAGGGGAGTGCCCCACTACGGCCCTCTCTCTGTCAGGGCCGTCCTTGGGTGCTTTTTACACACTTTAAGAAATCACGATGGATGCAGATTGCTATTAATCCTCCGTGCAACTGGTGATTGAAAACGTGCATCTGGTAACCCAAAATTTCAAATATGGTTCAAAATGAATTTAAAGGCACCCCTCTCATTGTTGCCCGCTATGGGAGCACCCCACTAAGGCCCTGTCTCGGTCGGGCCCGTCCTGAGTGCTTTATAGACACTTTAAGAAATCGCGATGGATGCAGATTGCTATTAATCCTCCGTGCAACTGGTGATTGAAAATGTGCAACTGGTGATTGAAAACGTGCACCTGGTCACCCAAAACACGGTTCTCTATGCGGTTAGCGGTGTTCCATCTATTCATGTCCGCTTATGGCGCACCCTACTACGGACCTTTAGCAATGGGGGCCGGCCCGAATTATTTATGGAAGGTCTGATGATGATTTTTTTTTTTTTCACCATCTCTTTCTCTCTCTGCCGGGGCCGGCCAAGAGTGCTTTATGGACGGTTTAAAACATGACTATGGATGCAAATGCTCATTTTCCTCCGTGCACCTGGTGATTGAAAACGTGCATCTGGTAACCCAAAAATTATAAAAGGGTTTTAAATACTTTTACCCGTCATTCTATTGATATAGCCCGCTAGGGGAGTGCCCCACTACGGCCCTCTCTCTGTCAGGGCCGTCCTTGGGTGCTTTTTACACACTTTAAGAAATCACGATGGATGCAGATTGCTATTAATCCTCCGTGCAACTGGTGATTGAAAACGTGCATCTGGTAACCCAAAATTTCAAATATGGTTCAAAATGAATTTAAAGGCACCCCTCTCATTGTTGCCCGCTATGGGAGCACCCCACTAAGGCCCTGTCTCGGTCGGGCCCGTCCTGAGTGCTTTATAGACACTTTAAGAAATCGCGATGGATGCAGATTGCTATTAATCCTCCGTGCAACTGGTGATTGAAAATGTGCAACTGGTGATTGAAAACGTGCACCTGGTCACCCAAAACACGGTTCTCTATGCGGTTAGCGGTGTTCCATCTATTCATGTCCGCTTATGGCGCACCCTACTACGGACCTTTAGCAATGGGGGCCGGCCCGAATTATTTATGGAAGGTCTGATGATGATTTTTTTTTTTTTTCACCATCTCTTTCTCTCTCTGCCGGGGCCGGCCAAGAGTGCTTTATGGACGGTTTAAAACATGACTATGGATGCAAATGCTCATTTTCCTCCGTGCACCTGGTGATTGAAAACGTGCATCTGGTAACCCAAAAATTATAAAAGGGTTTTAAATACTTTTACCCGTCATTCTATTGATATAGCCCGCTAGGGGAGTGCCCCACTACGGCCCTCTCTCTGTCAGGGCCGTCCTTGGGTGCTTTTTACACACTTTAAGAAATCACGATGGATGCAGATTGCTATTAATCCTCCGTGCAACTGGTGATTGAAAACGTGCATCTGGTAACCCAAAATTTCAAATATGGTTCAAAATGAATTTAAAGGCACCCCTCTCATTGTTGCCCGCTATGGGAGCACCCCACTAAGGCCCTGTCTCGGTCGGGCCCGTCCTGAGTGCTTTATAGACACTTTAAGAAATCGCGATGGATGCAGATTGCTATTAATCCTCCGTGCAACTGGTGATTGAAAATGTGCAACTGGTGATTGAAAACGTGCACCTGGTCACCCAAAACACGGTTCTCTATGCGGTTAGCGGTGTTCCATCTATTCATGTCCGCTTATGGCGCACCCTACTACGGACCTTTAGCAATGGGGGCCGGCCCGAATTATTTATGGAAGGTCTGATGATGATTTTTTTTTTTTTCACCATCTCTTTCTCTCTCTGCCGGGGCCGGCCAAGAGTGCTTTATGGACGGTTTAAAACATGACTATGGATGCAAATGCTCATTTTCCTCCGTGCACCTGGTGATTGAAAACGTGCATCTGGTAACCCAAAAATTATAAAAGGGTTTTAAATACTTTTACCCGTCATTCTATTGATATAGCCCGCTAGGGGAGTGCCCCACTACGGCCCTCTCTCTGTCAGGGCCGTCCTTGGGTGCTTTTTACACACTTTAAGAAATCACGATGGATGCAGATTGCTATTAATCCTCCGTGCAACTGGTGATTGAAAACGTGCATCTGGTAACCCAAAATTTCAAATATGGTTCAAAATGAATTTAAAGGCACCCCTCTCATTGTTGCCCGCTATGGGAGCACCCCACTAAGGCCCTGTCTCGGTCGGGCCCGTCCTGAGTGCTTTATAGACACTTTAAGAAATCGCGATGGATGCAGATTGCTATTAATCCTCCGTGCAACTGGTGATTGAAAATGTGCAACTGGTGATTGAAAACGTGCACCTGGTCACCCAAAACACGGTTCTCTATGCGGTTAGCGGTGTTCCATCTATTCATGTCCGCTTATGGCGCACCCTACTACGGACCTTTAGCAATGGGGGCCGGCCCGAATTATTTATGGAAGGTCTGATGATGATTTTTTTTTTTTTTCACCATCTCTTTCTCTCTCTGCCGGGGCCGGCCAAGAGTGCTTTATGGACGGTTTAAAACATGACTATGGATGCAAATGCTCATTTTCCTCCGTGCACCTGGTGATTGAAAACGTGCATCTGGTAACCCAAAAATTATAAAAGGGTTTTAAATACTTTTACCCGTCATTCTATTGATATAGCCCGCTAGGGGAGTGCCCCACTACGGCCCTCTCTCTGTCAGGGCCGTCCTTGGGTGCTTTTTACACACTTTAAGAAATCACGATGGATGCAGATTGCTATTAATCCTCCGTGCAACTGGTGATTGAAAACGTGCATCTGGTAACCCAAAATTTCAAATATGGTTCAAAATGAATTTAAAGGCACCCCTCTCATTGTTGCCCGCTATGGGAGCACCCCACTAAGGCCCTGTCTCGGTCGGGCCCGTCCTGAGTGCTTTATAGACACTTTAAGAAATCGCGATGGATGCAGATTGCTATTAATCCTCCGTGCAACTGGTGATTGAAAATGTGCAACTGGTGATTGAAAACGTGCACCTGGTCACCCAAAACACGGTTCTCTATGCGGTTAGCGGTGTTCCATCTATTCATGTCCGCTTATGGCGCACCCTACTACGGACCTTTAGCAATGGGGGCCGGCCCGAATTATTTATGGAAGGTCTGATGATGATTTTTTTTTTTTTCACCATCTCTTTCTCTCTCTGCCGGGGCCGGCCAAGAGTGCTTTATGGACGGTTTAAAACATGACTATGGATGCAAATGCTCATTTTCCTCCGTGCACCTGGTGATTGAAAACGTGCATCTGGTAACCCAAAAATTATAAAAGGGTTTTAAATACTTTTACCCGTCATTCTATTGATATAGCCCGCTAGGGGAGTGCCCCACTACGGCCCTCTCTCTGTCAGGGCCGTCCTTGGGTGCTTTTTACACACTTTAAGAAATCACGATGGATGCAGATTGCTATTAATCCTCCGTGCAACTGGTGATTGAAAACGTGCATCTGGTAACCCAAAAATTATAAAACGGTTTTAAATACTTTTACCGGTCATTCTATTGATATAGCCCGCTATGGGAGCACCCCACTAAGGCCCTGTCTCGGTCGGGGCCGTCCTTCAGTGCTTTATATACAGTTTCATATATTACGATGGATGCAGATTGTGATTGTTTTCCAAAAGACCCGTGTGCATCTGGTAACCCAAAAATTATAAAACTGTTTTAAATCATTTTACCGGTCATTCTATTGATATAGCCCGCTAGGGGAGTACCCTACTACGGCCCTCTCTCGGTCAGGCCCGTCCTTAGGTGCTTTATATACAGTTTAAGATATTACGATGGATGCAGATTGTGATTGTTTTCCAAAAGACCCGTGTGCATCTGGTAACCCAAAAATTAAAATATGGTTCAAAACCCGGGTAACACCACTCTATTTACGGACATGACAGTAGAGCTTACCCCCTGGAGCTATTGACCTCCAGGCTTGTAGGCCCTTACTCACCACCCGGGTATCACCCCTCTATTTCGGGGATGATACCAGCAGGGGACCCCCCCCACCTCCACAACCTCGCATACCAGGTGAACCAGGGCACCCACACTTAAGCACCCCTCCTCGGACATTAAAGCAGATAACCGCGCTGTTATGAACCGCGTGCACCTGGTCACCCAAATGGAACTTGTGCACCTGGTCACCCAAAAGGACCGGCGTGCACCTGGTCACCCAAAGGCCGGCGTGCACCTGGTCACCCAAAAGGACCATGTGCACCTGGTCACCCAAAGGCCGGCGTGCACCTGGTCACCCAAAAGGACCGTGTGCACCTGGTCACCCAAAGGCCGGCGTGCACCTGGTCACCCAAAGGACCATGTGCACCTGGTCACCCAAAAGGACCATGTGCACCTGGTCACCCAAAGGCCGGCGTGCACCTGGTCACCCAAAAGGACCATGTGCACCTGGTCACCCAAAGGCCGGCGTGCACCTGGTCACCCAAAGGACCATGTGCACCTGGTCACCCAAAAGGACCATGTGCACCTGGTCACCCAAAGGCCGGCGTGCACCTGGTCACCCAAAGGACCATGTGCACCTGGTCACCCAAAGGCCGGCGTGCACCTGGTCACCCAAAGGACCATGTGCACCTGGTCACCCAAAGGCCGGCGTGCACCTGGTCACCCAAAGGACCATGTGCACCTGGTCACCCAAAAGGACCATGTGCACCTGGTCACCCAAAGGCCGGCGTGCACCTGGTCACCCAAAGGACCATGTGCACCTGGTCACCCAAAGGCCGGCGTGCACCTGGTCACCCAAAGGACCATGTGCACCTGGTCACCCAAAGGCCGGCGTGCACCTGGTCACCCAAAGGACCATGTGCACCTGGTCACCCAAAAGGACCATGTGCACCTGGTCACCCAAAGGCCGGCGTGCACCTGGTCACCCAAAGGACCATGTGCACCTGGTCACCCAAAAGAACCGTGTGCACCTGGTCACCCAAAGGCCGGCGTGCACCTGGTCACCCAAAGGACCATGTGC
>NW_023493657.1:1562658-1595158 GCF_013265735.2 Oncorhynchus mykiss
TCTGAAATCGCGCCGGTACCTGTCTGGTCGACCCGCCACTGAGTGTGTAATCCAAAACAGGCCAAATATCGATGAAGCCCTGAACCTCACAGGGCTTCTGTGCGCCCCACCATCGGGGGTCAAATTCAACAAAAACGTGATAAATCAAAAAGTACACATCCGATCTTGATGGGGTTTTTTTTGCACGAAAGTGCATAAATAGACGAGCATTTACATTCAATTAAAAACGTTTTTGTATAAAACATTTTAATAGGAAATCGTGTTTCAAGTTTTGGGAAAAAAGTGAATGTCACAGGATGCATAGGTTCCTGTGGATGCGAATTTTTTTTTACATTATGTAATTGTTGCCCATCACGAGAGAGGGTATGAGACGAAATTTGGGACCTCTAGCCCTTCGGGAAGTATTTTTAATCATTTTTTGAAAATTACAGAAATTGGTCGAAAAAATGACAGAGTCCCACTTTTCACAGCCGTGCACCTGGTGATTGAAAACGTGCATCTGGTAACCCAAAAATGCGGTTCTCAATGCGCTTGCCGGTGTTACAGATATACATGTCCGATAATGATGCACCCTACTACGGACCTTTTTCAATGGGGGTCGGCCTGAATTATTTATGGAAGGTATGATTACTTTTTTTTTCTCCGTGCAACTGGTGATTGAAAACGTGCACCTGGTCACCCAAAACACGGTTCTCTATGCGGTTAGCGGTGTTCCCGAGATTCATGTCCGATAATGATGCACCCTACTACGGACCTTTTCAATGGGGGCCGGTCCGAATTATTTATGGAAGGTATGATTTTTTTTTTCTCTCTCCGTGCAACTGGTGATTGAAAACGTGCATCTGGTAACCCAAAACACGGTTCTCTATGCGGTTAGCGGTGTTCCCGAGATTCATGTCCGATAATGATGCACCCTACTACGGACCTTTTCAATGGGGGCCGGTCCGAATTATTTATGGAAGGTATGATTTTTTTTTTTTTTCAACACTTTTCCCCTCTTTTTCTCTCTCTGCCGGGGCCGGCCCTGGGTGCTTTATGGACGGTTTAAAACATGACTATGGATGCAAATGCTCATTTTCCTCCGTGCACCTGGTGATTGAAAACGTGCATCTGGTAACCCAAAAATTATAAAAGGGTTTTAAATACTTTTACCCGTCATTCTATTGATATAGCCCGCTAGGGGAGTGCCCCACTACGGCCCTCTCTCTGTCAGGGCCGTCCTTGGGTGCTTTTTACACACTTTAAGAAATCACGATGGATGCAGATTGCTATTAATCCTCCGTGCAACTGGTGATTGAAAACGTGCATCTGGTAACCCAAAATTTCAAATATGGTTCAAAATGAATTTAAAGGCACCCCTCTCATTGTTGCCCGCTATGGGAGCACCCCACTAAGGCCCTGTCTCGGTCGGGCCCGTCCTGAGTGCTTTATAGACACTTTAAGAAATCGCGATGGATGCAGATTGCTATTAATCCTCCGTGCAACTGGTGATTGAAAATGTGCAACTGGTGATTGAAAACGTGCACCTGGTCACCCAAAACACGGTTCTCTATGCGGTTAGCGGTGTTCCATCTATTCATGTCCGCTTATGGCGCACCCTACTACGGACCTTTAGCAATGGGGGCCGGCCCGAATTATTTATGGAAGGTCTGATGATGATTTTTTTTTTTTTTCACCATCTCTTTCTCTCTCTGCCGGGGCCGGCCAAGAGTGCTTTATGGACGGTTTAAAACATGACTATGGATGCAAATGCTCATTTTCCTCCGTGCACCTGGTGATTGAAAACGTGCATCTGGTAACCCAAAAATTATAAAAGGGTTTTAAATACTTTTACCCGTCATTCTATTGATATAGCCCGCTAGGGGAGTGCCCCACTACGGCCCTCTCTCTGTCAGGGCCGTCCTTGGGTGCTTTTTACACACTTTAAGAAATCACGATGGATGCAGATTGCTATTAATCCTCCGTGCAACTGGTGATTGAAAACGTGCATCTGGTAACCCAAAATTTCAAATATGGTTCAAAATGAATTTAAAGGCACCCCTCTCATTGTTGCCCGCTATGGGAGCACCCCACTAAGGCCCTGTCTCGGTCGGGCCCGTCCTGAGTGCTTTATAGACACTTTAAGAAATCGCGATGGATGCAGATTGCTATTAATCCTCCGTGCAACTGGTGATTGAAAATGTGCAACTGGTGATTGAAAACGTGCACCTGGTCACCCAAAACACGGTTCTCTATGCGGTTAGCGGTGTTCCATCTATTCATGTCCGCTTATGGCGCACCCTACTACGGACCTTTAGCAATGGGGGCCGGCCCGAATTATTTATGGAAGGTCTGATGATGATTTTTTTTTTTTTTCACCATCTCTTTCTCTCTCTGCCGGGGCCGGCCAAGAGTGCTTTATGGACGGTTTAAAACATGACTATGGATGCAAATGCTCATTTTCCTCCGTGCACCTGGTGATTGAAAACGTGCATCTGGTAACCCAAAAATTATAAAAGGGTTTTAAATACTTTTACCCGTCATTCTATTGATATAGCCCGCTAGGGGAGTGCCCCACTACGGCCCTCTCTCTGTCAGGGCCGTCCTTGGGTGCTTTTTACACACTTTAAGAAATCACGATGGATGCAGATTGCTATTAATCCTCCGTGCAACTGGTGATTGAAAACGTGCATCTGGTAACCCAAAATTTCAAATATGGTTCAAAATGAATTTAAAGGCACCCCTCTCATTGTTGCCCGCTATGGGAGCACCCCACTAAGGCCCTGTCTCGGTCGGGCCCGTCCTGAGTGCTTTATAGACACTTTAAGAAATCGCGATGGATGCAGATTGCTATTAATCCTCCGTGCAACTGGTGATTGAAAATGTGCAACTGGTGATTGAAAACGTGCACCTGGTCACCCAAAACACGGTTCTCTATGCGGTTAGCGGTGTTCCATCTATTCATGTCCGCTTATGGCGCACCCTACTACGGACCTTTAGCAATGGGGGCCGGCCCGAATTATTTATGGAAGGTCTGATGATGATTTTTTTTTTTTTTCACCATCTCTTTCTCTCTCTGCCGGGGCCGGCCAAGAGTGCTTTATGGACGGTTTAAAACATGACTATGGATGCAAATGCTCATTTTCCTCCGTGCACCTGGTGATTGAAAACGTGCATCTGGTAACCCAAAAATTATAAAAGGGTTTTAAATACTTTTACCCGTCATTCTATTGATATAGCCCGCTAGGGGAGTGCCCCACTACGGCCCTCTCTCTGTCAGGGCCGTCCTTGGGTGCTTTTTACACACTTTAAGAAATCACGATGGATGCAGATTGCTATTAATCCTCCGTGCAACTGGTGATTGAAAACGTGCATCTGGTAACCCAAAATTTCAAATATGGTTCAAAATGAATTTAAAGGCACCCCTCTCATTGTTGCCCGCTATGGGAGCACCCCACTAAGGCCCTGTCTCGGTCGGGCCCGTCCTGAGTGCTTTATAGACACTTTAAGAAATCGCGATGGATGCAGATTGCTATTAATCCTCCGTGCAACTGGTGATTGAAAATGTGCAACTGGTGATTGAAAACGTGCACCTGGTCACCCAAAACACGGTTCTCTATGCGGTTAGCGGTGTTCCATCTATTCATGTCCGCTTATGGCGCACCCTACTACGGACCTTTAGCAATGGGGGCCGGCCCGAATTATTTATGGAAGGTCTGATGATGATTTTTTTTTTTTTTCACCATCTCTTTCTCTCTCTGCCGGGGCCGGCCAAGAGTGCTTTATGGACGGTTTAAAACATGACTATGGATGCAAATGCTCATTTTCCTCCGTGCACCTGGTGATTGAAAACGTGCATCTGGTAACCCAAAAATTATAAAAGGGTTTTAAATACTTTTACCCGTCATTCTATTGATATAGCCCGCTAGGGGAGTGCCCCACTACGGCCCTCTCTCTGTCAGGGCCGTCCTTGGGTGCTTTTTACACACTTTAAGAAATCACGATGGATGCAGATTGCTATTAATCCTCCGTGCAACTGGTGATTGAAAACGTGCATCTGGTAACCCAAAATTTCAAATATGGTTCAAAATGAATTTAAAGGCACCCCTCTCATTGTTGCCCGCTATGGGAGCACCCCACTAAGGCCCTGTCTCGGTCGGGCCCGTCCTGAGTGCTTTATAGACACTTTAAGAAATCGCGATGGATGCAGATTGCTATTAATCCTCCGTGCAACTGGTGATTGAAAATGTGCAACTGGTGATTGAAAACGTGCACCTGGTCACCCAAAACACGGTTCTCTATGCGGTTAGCGGTGTTCCATCTATTCATGTCCGCTTATGGCGCACCCTACTACGGACCTTTAGCAATGGGGGCCGGCCCGAATTATTTATGGAAGGTCTGATGATGATTTTTTTTTTTTTTCACCATCTCTTTCTCTCTCTGCCGGGGCCGGCCAAGAGTGCTTTATGGACGGTTTAAAACATGACTATGGATGCAAATGCTCATTTTCCTCCGTGCACCTGGTGATTGAAAACGTGCATCTGGTAACCCAAAAATTATAAAAGGGTTTTAAATACTTTTACCCGTCATTCTATTGATATAGCCCGCTAGGGGAGTGCCCCACTACGGCCCTCTCTCTGTCAGGGCCGTCCTTGGGTGCTTTTTACACACTTTAAGAAATCACGATGGATGCAGATTGCTATTAATCCTCCGTGCAACTGGTGATTGAAAACGTGCATCTGGTAACCCAAAATTTCAAATATGGTTCAAAATGAATTTAAAGGCACCCCTCTCATTGTTGCCCGCTATGGGAGCACCCCACTAAGGCCCTGTCTCGGTCGGGCCCGTCCTGAGTGCTTTATAGACACTTTAAGAAATCGCGATGGATGCAGATTGCTATTAATCCTCCGTGCAACTGGTGATTGAAAATGTGCAACTGGTGATTGAAAACGTGCACCTGGTCACCCAAAACACGGTTCTCTATGCGGTTAGCGGTGTTCCATCTATTCATGTCCGCTTATGGCGCACCCTACTACGGACCTTTAGCAATGGGGGCCGGCCCGAATTATTTATGGAAGGTCTGATGATGATTTTTTTTTTTTTTCACCATCTCTTTCTCTCTCTGCCGGGGCCGGCCAAGAGTGCTTTATGGACGGTTTAAAACATGACTATGGATGCAAATGCTCATTTTCCTCCGTGCACCTGGTGATTGAAAACGTGCATCTGGTAACCCAAAAATTATAAAAGGGTTTTAAATACTTTTACCCGTCATTCTATTGATATAGCCCGCTAGGGGAGTGCCCCACTACGGCCCTCTCTCTGTCAGGGCCGTCCTTGGGTGCTTTTTACACACTTTAAGAAATCACGATGGATGCAGATTGCTATTAATCCTCCGTGCAACTGGTGATTGAAAACGTGCATCTGGTAACCCAAAATTTCAAATATGGTTCAAAATGAATTTAAAGGCACCCCTCTCATTGTTGCCCGCTATGGGAGCACCCCACTAAGGCCCTGTCTCGGTCGGGCCCGTCCTGAGTGCTTTATAGACACTTTAAGAAATCGCGATGGATGCAGATTGCTATTAATCCTCCGTGCAACTGGTGATTGAAAATGTGCAACTGGTGATTGAAAACGTGCACCTGGTCACCCAAAACACGGTTCTCTATGCGGTTAGCGGTGTTCCATCTATTCATGTCCGCTTATGGCGCACCCTACTACGGACCTTTAGCAATGGGGGCCGGCCCGAATTATTTATGGAAGGTCTGATGATGATTTTTTTTTTTTTTCACCATCTCTTTCTCTCTCTGCCGGGGCCGGCCAAGAGTGCTTTATGGACGGTTTAAAACATGACTATGGATGCAAATGCTCATTTTCCTCCGTGCACCTGGTGATTGAAAACGTGCATCTGGTAACCCAAAAATTATAAAAGGGTTTTAAATACTTTTACCCGTCATTCTATTGATATAGCCCGCTAGGGGAGTGCCCCACTACGGCCCTCTCTCTGTCAGGGCCGTCCTTGGGTGCTTTTTACACACTTTAAGAAATCACGATGGATGCAGATTGCTATTAATCCTCCGTGCAACTGGTGATTGAAAACGTGCATCTGGTAACCCAAAATTTCAAATATGGTTCAAAATGAATTTAAAGGCACCCCTCTCATTGTTGCCCGCTATGGGAGCACCCCACTAAGGCCCTGTCTCGGTCGGGCCCGTCCTGAGTGCTTTATAGACACTTTAAGAAATCGCGATGGATGCAGATTGCTATTAATCCTCCGTGCAACTGGTGATTGAAAATGTGCAACTGGTGATTGAAAACGTGCACCTGGTCACCCAAAACACGGTTCTCTATGCGGTTAGCGGTGTTCCATCTATTCATGTCCGCTTATGGCGCACCCTACTACGGACCTTTAGCAATGGGGGCCGGCCCGAATTATTTATGGAAGGTCTGATGATGATTTTTTTTTTTTTTCACCATCTCTTTCTCTCTCTGCCGGGGCCGGCCAAGAGTGCTTTATGGACGGTTTAAAACATGACTATGGATGCAAATGCTCATTTTCCTCCGTGCACCTGGTGATTGAAAACGTGCATCTGGTAACCCAAAAATTATAAAAGGGTTTTAAATACTTTTACCCGTCATTCTATTGATATAGCCCGCTAGGGGAGTGCCCCACTACGGCCCTCTCTCTGTCAGGGCCGTCCTTGGGTGCTTTTTACACACTTTAAGAAATCACGATGGATGCAGATTGCTATTAATCCTCCGTGCAACTGGTGATTGAAAACGTGCATCTGGTAACCCAAAATTTCAAATATGGTTCAAAATGAATTTAAAGGCACCCCTCTCATTGTTGCCCGCTATGGGAGCACCCCACTAAGGCCCTGTCTCGGTCGGGCCCGTCCTGAGTGCTTTATAGACACTTTAAGAAATCGCGATGGATGCAGATTGCTATTAATCCTCCGTGCAACTGGTGATTGAAAATGTGCAACTGGTGATTGAAAACGTGCACCTGGTCACCCAAAACACGGTTCTCTATGCGGTTAGCGGTGTTCCATCTATTCATGTCCGCTTATGGCGCACCCTACTACGGACCTTTAGCAATGGGGGCCGGCCCGAATTATTTATGGAAGGTCTGATGATGATTTTTTTTTTTTTTCACCATCTCTTTCTCTCTCTGCCGGGGCCGGCCAAGAGTGCTTTATGGACGGTTTAAAACATGACTATGGATGCAAATGCTCATTTTCCTCCGTGCACCTGGTGATTGAAAACGTGCATCTGGTAACCCAAAAATTATAAAAGGGTTTTAAATACTTTTACCCGTCATTCTATTGATATAGCCCGCTAGGGGAGTGCCCCACTACGGCCCTCTCTCTGTCAGGGCCGTCCTTGGGTGCTTTTTACACACTTTAAGAAATCACGATGGATGCAGATTGCTATTAATCCTCCGTGCAACTGGTGATTGAAAACGTGCATCTGGTAACCCAAAATTTCAAATATGGTTCAAAATGAATTTAAAGGCACCCCTCTCATTGTTGCCCGCTATGGGAGCACCCCACTAAGGCCCTGTCTCGGTCGGGCCCGTCCTGAGTGCTTTATAGACACTTTAAGAAATCGCGATGGATGCAGATTGCTATTAATCCTCCGTGCAACTGGTGATTGAAAATGTGCAACTGGTGATTGAAAACGTGCACCTGGTCACCCAAAACACGGTTCTCTATGCGGTTAGCGGTGTTCCATCTATTCATGTCCGCTTATGGCGCACCCTACTACGGACCTTTAGCAATGGGGGCCGGCCCGAATTATTTATGGAAGGTCTGATGATGATTTTTTTTTTTTTTCACCATCTCTTTCTCTCTCTGCCGGGGCCGGCCAAGAGTGCTTTATGGACGGTTTAAAACATGACTATGGATGCAAATGCTCATTTTCCTCCGTGCACCTGGTGATTGAAAACGTGCATCTGGTAACCCAAAAATTATAAAAGGGTTTTAAATACTTTTACCCGTCATTCTATTGATATAGCCCGCTAGGGGAGTGCCCCACTACGGCCCTCTCTCTGTCAGGGCCGTCCTTGGGTGCTTTTTACACACTTTAAGAAATCACGATGGATGCAGATTGCTATTAATCCTCCGTGCAACTGGTGATTGAAAACGTGCATCTGGTAACCCAAAATTTCAAATATGGTTCAAAATGAATTTAAAGGCACCCCTCTCATTGTTGCCCGCTATGGGAGCACCCCACTAAGGCCCTGTCTCGGTCGGGCCCGTCCTGAGTGCTTTATAGACACTTTAAGAAATCGCGATGGATGCAGATTGCTATTAATCCTCCGTGCAACTGGTGATTGAAAATGTGCAACTGGTGATTGAAAACGTGCACCTGGTCACCCAAAACACGGTTCTCTATGCGGTTAGCGGTGTTCCATCTATTCATGTCCGCTTATGGCGCACCCTACTACGGACCTTTAGCAATGGGGGCCGGCCCGAATTATTTATGGAAGGTCTGATGATGATTTTTTTTTTTTTTCACCATCTCTTTCTCTCTCTGCCGGGGCCGGCCAAGAGTGCTTTATGGACGGTTTAAAACATGACTATGGATGCAAATGCTCATTTTCCTCCGTGCACCTGGTGATTGAAAACGTGCATCTGGTAACCCAAAAATTATAAAAGGGTTTTAAATACTTTTACCCGTCATTCTATTGATATAGCCCGCTAGGGGAGTGCCCCACTACGGCCCTCTCTCTGTCAGGGCCGTCCTTGGGTGCTTTTTACACACTTTAAGAAATCACGATGGATGCAGATTGCTATTAATCCTCCGTGCAACTGGTGATTGAAAACGTGCATCTGGTAACCCAAAATTTCAAATATGGTTCAAAATGAATTTAAAGGCACCCCTCTCATTGTTGCCCGCTATGGGAGCACCCCACTAAGGCCCTGTCTCGGTCGGGCCCGTCCTGAGTGCTTTATAGACACTTTAAGAAATCGCGATGGATGCAGATTGCTATTAATCCTCCGTGCAACTGGTGATTGAAAATGTGCAACTGGTGATTGAAAACGTGCACCTGGTCACCCAAAACACGGTTCTCTATGCGGTTAGCGGTGTTCCATCTATTCATGTCCGCTTATGGCGCACCCTACTACGGACCTTTAGCAATGGGGGCCGGCCCGAATTATTTATGGAAGGTCTGATGATGATTTTTTTTTTTTTTCACCATCTCTTTCTCTCTCTGCCGGGGCCGGCCAAGAGTGCTTTATGGACGGTTTAAAACATGACTATGGATGCAAATGCTCATTTTCCTCCGTGCACCTGGTGATTGAAAACGTGCATCTGGTAACCCAAAAATTATAAAAGGGTTTTAAATACTTTTACCCGTCATTCTATTGATATAGCCCGCTAGGGGAGTGCCCCACTACGGCCCTCTCTCTGTCAGGGCCGTCCTTGGGTGCTTTTTACACACTTTAAGAAATCACGATGGATGCAGATTGCTATTAATCCTCCGTGCAACTGGTGATTGAAAACGTGCATCTGGTAACCCAAAATTTCAAATATGGTTCAAAATGAATTTAAAGGCACCCCTCTCATTGTTGCCCGCTATGGGAGCACCCCACTAAGGCCCTGTCTCGGTCGGGCCCGTCCTGAGTGCTTTATAGACACTTTAAGAAATCGCGATGGATGCAGATTGCTATTAATCCTCCGTGCAACTGGTGATTGAAAATGTGCAACTGGTGATTGAAAACGTGCACCTGGTCACCCAAAACACGGTTCTCTATGCGGTTAGCGGTGTTCCATCTATTCATGTCCGCTTATGGCGCACCCTACTACGGACCTTTAGCAATGGGGGCCGGCCCGAATTATTTATGGAAGGTCTGATGATGATTTTTTTTTTTTTTCACCATCTCTTTCTCTCTCTGCCGGGGCCGGCCAAGAGTGCTTTATGGACGGTTTAAAACATGACTATGGATGCAAATGCTCATTTTCCTCCGTGCACCTGGTGATTGAAAACGTGCATCTGGTAACCCAAAAATTATAAAAGGGTTTTAAATACTTTTACCCGTCATTCTATTGATATAGCCCGCTAGGGGAGTGCCCCACTACGGCCCTCTCTCTGTCAGGGCCGTCCTTGGGTGCTTTTTACACACTTTAAGAAATCACGATGGATGCAGATTGCTATTAATCCTCCGTGCAACTGGTGATTGAAAACGTGCATCTGGTAACCCAAAATTTCAAATATGGTTCAAAATGAATTTAAAGGCACCCCTCTCATTGTTGCCCGCTATGGGAGCACCCCACTAAGGCCCTGTCTCGGTCGGGCCCGTCCTGAGTGCTTTATAGACACTTTAAGAAATCGCGATGGATGCAGATTGCTATTAATCCTCCGTGCAACTGGTGATTGAAAATGTGCAACTGGTGATTGAAAACGTGCACCTGGTCACCCAAAACACGGTTCTCTATGCGGTTAGCGGTGTTCCATCTATTCATGTCCGCTTATGGCGCACCCTACTACGGACCTTTAGCAATGGGGGCCGGCCCGAATTATTTATGGAAGGTCTGATGATGATTTTTTTTTTTTTTCACCATCTCTTTCTCTCTCTGCCGGGGCCGGCCAAGAGTGCTTTATGGACGGTTTAAAACATGACTATGGATGCAAATGCTCATTTTCCTCCGTGCACCTGGTGATTGAAAACGTGCATCTGGTAACCCAAAAATTATAAAAGGGTTTTAAATACTTTTACCCGTCATTCTATTGATATAGCCCGCTAGGGGAGTGCCCCACTACGGCCCTCTCTCTGTCAGGGCCGTCCTTGGGTGCTTTTTACACACTTTAAGAAATCACGATGGATGCAGATTGCTATTAATCCTCCGTGCAACTGGTGATTGAAAACGTGCATCTGGTAACCCAAAATTTCAAATATGGTTCAAAATGAATTTAAAGGCACCCCTCTCATTGTTGCCCGCTATGGGAGCACCCCACTAAGGCCCTGTCTCGGTCGGGCCCGTCCTGAGTGCTTTATAGACACTTTAAGAAATCGCGATGGATGCAGATTGCTATTAATCCTCCGTGCAACTGGTGATTGAAAATGTGCAACTGGTGATTGAAAACGTGCACCTGGTCACCCAAAACACGGTTCTCTATGCGGTTAGCGGTGTTCCATCTATTCATGTCCGCTTATGGCGCACCCTACTACGGACCTTTAGCAATGGGGGCCGGCCCGAATTATTTATGGAAGGTCTGATGATGATTTTTTTTTTTTTTCACCATCTCTTTCTCTCTCTGCCGGGGCCGGCCAAGAGTGCTTTATGGACGGTTTAAAACATGACTATGGATGCAAATGCTCATTTTCCTCCGTGCACCTGGTGATTGAAAACGTGCATCTGGTAACCCAAAAATTATAAAAGGGTTTTAAATACTTTTACCCGTCATTCTATTGATATAGCCCGCTAGGGGAGTGCCCCACTACGGCCCTCTCTCTGTCAGGGCCGTCCTTGGGTGCTTTTTACACACTTTAAGAAATCACGATGGATGCAGATTGCTATTAATCCTCCGTGCAACTGGTGATTGAAAACGTGCATCTGGTAACCCAAAATTTCAAATATGGTTCAAAATGAATTTAAAGGCACCCCTCTCATTGTTGCCCGCTATGGGAGCACCCCACTAAGGCCCTGTCTCGGTCGGGCCCGTCCTGAGTGCTTTATAGACACTTTAAGAAATCGCGATGGATGCAGATTGCTATTAATCCTCCGTGCAACTGGTGATTGAAAATGTGCAACTGGTGATTGAAAACGTGCACCTGGTCACCCAAAACACGGTTCTCTATGCGGTTAGCGGTGTTCCATCTATTCATGTCCGCTTATGGCGCACCCTACTACGGACCTTTAGCAATGGGGGCCGGCCCGAATTATTTATGGAAGGTCTGATGATGATTTTTTTTTTTTTTCACCATCTCTTTCTCTCTCTGCCGGGGCCGGCCAAGAGTGCTTTATGGACGGTTTAAAACATGACTATGGATGCAAATGCTCATTTTCCTCCGTGCACCTGGTGATTGAAAACGTGCATCTGGTAACCCAAAAATTATAAAAGGGTTTTAAATACTTTTACCCGTCATTCTATTGATATAGCCCGCTAGGGGAGTGCCCCACTACGGCCCTCTCTCTGTCAGGGCCGTCCTTGGGTGCTTTTTACACACTTTAAGAAATCACGATGGATGCAGATTGCTATTAATCCTCCGTGCAACTGGTGATTGAAAACGTGCATCTGGTAACCCAAAATTTCAAATATGGTTCAAAATGAATTTAAAGGCACCCCTCTCATTGTTGCCCGCTATGGGAGCACCCCACTAAGGCCCTGTCTCGGTCGGGCCCGTCCTGAGTGCTTTATAGACACTTTAAGAAATCGCGATGGATGCAGATTGCTATTAATCCTCCGTGCAACTGGTGATTGAAAATGTGCAACTGGTGATTGAAAACGTGCACCTGGTCACCCAAAACACGGTTCTCTATGCGGTTAGCGGTGTTCCATCTATTCATGTCCGCTTATGGCGCACCCTACTACGGACCTTTAGCAATGGGGGCCGGCCCGAATTATTTATGGAAGGTCTGATGATGATTTTTTTTTTTTTTCACCATCTCTTTCTCTCTCTGCCGGGGCCGGCCAAGAGTGCTTTATGGACGGTTTAAAACATGACTATGGATGCAAATGCTCATTTTCCTCCGTGCACCTGGTGATTGAAAACGTGCATCTGGTAACCCAAAAATTATAAAAGGGTTTTAAATACTTTTACCCGTCATTCTATTGATATAGCCCGCTAGGGGAGTGCCCCACTACGGCCCTCTCTCTGTCAGGGCCGTCCTTGGGTGCTTTTTACACACTTTAAGAAATCACGATGGATGCAGATTGCTATTAATCCTCCGTGCAACTGGTGATTGAAAACGTGCATCTGGTAACCCAAAATTTCAAATATGGTTCAAAATGAATTTAAAGGCACCCCTCTCATTGTTGCCCGCTATGGGAGCACCCCACTAAGGCCCTGTCTCGGTCGGGCCCGTCCTGAGTGCTTTATAGACACTTTAAGAAATCGCGATGGATGCAGATTGCTATTAATCCTCCGTGCAACTGGTGATTGAAAATGTGCAACTGGTGATTGAAAACGTGCACCTGGTCACCCAAAACACGGTTCTCTATGCGGTTAGCGGTGTTCCATCTATTCATGTCCGCTTATGGCGCACCCTACTACGGACCTTTAGCAATGGGGGCCGGCCCGAATTATTTATGGAAGGTCTGATGATGATTTTTTTTTTTTTTCACCATCTCTTTCTCTCTCTGCCGGGGCCGGCCAAGAGTGCTTTATGGACGGTTTAAAACATGACTATGGATGCAAATGCTCATTTTCCTCCGTGCACCTGGTGATTGAAAACGTGCATCTGGTAACCCAAAAATTATAAAAGGGTTTTAAATACTTTTACCCGTCATTCTATTGATATAGCCCGCTAGGGGAGTGCCCCACTACGGCCCTCTCTCTGTCAGGGCCGTCCTTGGGTGCTTTTTACACACTTTAAGAAATCACGATGGATGCAGATTGCTATTAATCCTCCGTGCAACTGGTGATTGAAAACGTGCATCTGGTAACCCAAAATTTCAAATATGGTTCAAAATGAATTTAAAGGCACCCCTCTCATTGTTGCCCGCTATGGGAGCACCCCACTAAGGCCCTGTCTCGGTCGGGCCCGTCCTGAGTGCTTTATAGACACTTTAAGAAATCGCGATGGATGCAGATTGCTATTAATCCTCCGTGCAACTGGTGATTGAAAATGTGCAACTGGTGATTGAAAACGTGCACCTGGTCACCCAAAACACGGTTCTCTATGCGGTTAGCGGTGTTCCATCTATTCATGTCCGCTTATGGCGCACCCTACTACGGACCTTTAGCAATGGGGGCCGGCCCGAATTATTTATGGAAGGTCTGATGATGATTTTTTTTTTTTTTCACCATCTCTTTCTCTCTCTGCCGGGGCCGGCCAAGAGTGCTTTATGGACGGTTTAAAACATGACTATGGATGCAAATGCTCATTTTCCTCCGTGCACCTGGTGATTGAAAACGTGCATCTGGTAACCCAAAAATTATAAAAGGGTTTTAAATACTTTTACCCGTCATTCTATTGATATAGCCCGCTAGGGGAGTGCCCCACTACGGCCCTCTCTCTGTCAGGGCCGTCCTTGGGTGCTTTTTACACACTTTAAGAAATCACGATGGATGCAGATTGCTATTAATCCTCCGTGCAACTGGTGATTGAAAACGTGCATCTGGTAACCCAAAATTTCAAATATGGTTCAAAATGAATTTAAAGGCACCCCTCTCATTGTTGCCCGCTATGGGAGCACCCCACTAAGGCCCTGTCTCGGTCGGGCCCGTCCTGAGTGCTTTATAGACACTTTAAGAAATCGCGATGGATGCAGATTGCTATTAATCCTCCGTGCAACTGGTGATTGAAAATGTGCAACTGGTGATTGAAAACGTGCACCTGGTCACCCAAAACACGGTTCTCTATGCGGTTAGCGGTGTTCCATCTATTCATGTCCGCTTATGGCGCACCCTACTACGGACCTTTAGCAATGGGGGCCGGCCCGAATTATTTATGGAAGGTCTGATGATGATTTTTTTTTTTTTTCACCATCTCTTTCTCTCTCTGCCGGGGCCGGCCAAGAGTGCTTTATGGACGGTTTAAAACATGACTATGGATGCAAATGCTCATTTTCCTCCGTGCACCTGGTGATTGAAAACGTGCATCTGGTAACCCAAAAATTATAAAAGGGTTTTAAATACTTTTACCCGTCATTCTATTGATATAGCCCGCTAGGGGAGTGCCCCACTACGGCCCTCTCTCTGTCAGGGCCGTCCTTGGGTGCTTTTTACACACTTTAAGAAATCACGATGGATGCAGATTGCTATTAATCCTCCGTGCAACTGGTGATTGAAAACGTGCATCTGGTAACCCAAAATTTCAAATATGGTTCAAAATGAATTTAAAGGCACCCCTCTCATTGTTGCCCGCTATGGGAGCACCCCACTAAGGCCCTGTCTCGGTCGGGCCCGTCCTGAGTGCTTTATAGACACTTTAAGAAATCGCGATGGATGCAGATTGCTATTAATCCTCCGTGCAACTGGTGATTGAAAATGTGCAACTGGTGATTGAAAACGTGCACCTGGTCACCCAAAACACGGTTCTCTATGCGGTTAGCGGTGTTCCATCTATTCATGTCCGCTTATGGCGCACCCTACTACGGACCTTTAGCAATGGGGGCCGGCCCGAATTATTTATGGAAGGTCTGATGATGATTTTTTTTTTTTTTCACCATCTCTTTCTCTCTCTGCCGGGGCCGGCCAAGAGTGCTTTATGGACGGTTTAAAACATGACTATGGATGCAAATGCTCATTTTCCTCCGTGCACCTGGTGATTGAAAACGTGCATCTGGTAACCCAAAAATTATAAAAGGGTTTTAAATACTTTTACCCGTCATTCTATTGATATAGCCCGCTAGGGGAGTGCCCCACTACGGCCCTCTCTCTGTCAGGGCCGTCCTTGGGTGCTTTTTACACACTTTAAGAAATCACGATGGATGCAGATTGCTATTAATCCTCCGTGCAACTGGTGATTGAAAACGTGCATCTGGTAACCCAAAATTTCAAATATGGTTCAAAATGAATTTAAAGGCACCCCTCTCATTGTTGCCCGCTATGGGAGCACCCCACTAAGGCCCTGTCTCGGTCGGGCCCGTCCTGAGTGCTTTATAGACACTTTAAGAAATCGCGATGGATGCAGATTGCTATTAATCCTCCGTGCAACTGGTGATTGAAAATGTGCAACTGGTGATTGAAAACGTGCACCTGGTCACCCAAAACACGGTTCTCTATGCGGTTAGCGGTGTTCCATCTATTCATGTCCGCTTATGGCGCACCCTACTACGGACCTTTAGCAATGGGGGCCGGCCCGAATTATTTATGGAAGGTCTGATGATGATTTTTTTTTTTTTTCACCATCTCTTTCTCTCTCTGCCGGGGCCGGCCAAGAGTGCTTTATGGACGGTTTAAAACATGACTATGGATGCAAATGCTCATTTTCCTCCGTGCACCTGGTGATTGAAAACGTGCATCTGGTAACCCAAAAATTATAAAAGGGTTTTAAATACTTTTACCCGTCATTCTATTGATATAGCCCGCTAGGGGAGTGCCCCACTACGGCCCTCTCTCTGTCAGGGCCGTCCTTGGGTGCTTTTTACACACTTTAAGAAATCACGATGGATGCAGATTGCTATTAATCCTCCGTGCAACTGGTGATTGAAAACGTGCATCTGGTAACCCAAAATTTCAAATATGGTTCAAAATGAATTTAAAGGCACCCCTCTCATTGTTGCCCGCTATGGGAGCACCCCACTAAGGCCCTGTCTCGGTCGGGCCCGTCCTGAGTGCTTTATAGACACTTTAAGAAATCGCGATGGATGCAGATTGCTATTAATCCTCCGTGCAACTGGTGATTGAAAATGTGCAACTGGTGATTGAAAACGTGCACCTGGTCACCCAAAACACGGTTCTCTATGCGGTTAGCGGTGTTCCATCTATTCATGTCCGCTTATGGCGCACCCTACTACGGACCTTTAGCAATGGGGGCCGGCCCGAATTATTTATGGAAGGTCTGATGATGATTTTTTTTTTTTTTCACCATCTCTTTCTCTCTCTGCCGGGGCCGGCCAAGAGTGCTTTATGGACGGTTTAAAACATGACTATGGATGCAAATGCTCATTTTCCTCCGTGCACCTGGTGATTGAAAACGTGCATCTGGTAACCCAAAAATTATAAAAGGGTTTTAAATACTTTTACCCGTCATTCTATTGATATAGCCCGCTAGGGGAGTGCCCCACTACGGCCCTCTCTCTGTCAGGGCCGTCCTTGGGTGCTTTTTACACACTTTAAGAAATCACGATGGATGCAGATTGCTATTAATCCTCCGTGCAACTGGTGATTGAAAACGTGCATCTGGTAACCCAAAATTTCAAATATGGTTCAAAATGAATTTAAAGGCACCCCTCTCATTGTTGCCCGCTATGGGAGCACCCCACTAAGGCCCTGTCTCGGTCGGGCCCGTCCTGAGTGCTTTATAGACACTTTAAGAAATCGCGATGGATGCAGATTGCTATTAATCCTCCGTGCAACTGGTGATTGAAAATGTGCAACTGGTGATTGAAAACGTGCACCTGGTCACCCAAAACACGGTTCTCTATGCGGTTAGCGGTGTTCCATCTATTCATGTCCGCTTATGGCGCACCCTACTACGGACCTTTAGCAATGGGGGCCGGCCCGAATTATTTATGGAAGGTCTGATGATGATTTTTTTTTTTTTCACCATCTCTTTCTCTCTCTGCCGGGGCCGGCCAAGAGTGCTTTATGGACGGTTTAAAACATGACTATGGATGCAAATGCTCATTTTCCTCCGTGCACCTGGTGATTGAAAACGTGCATCTGGTAACCCAAAAATTATAAAAGGGTTTTAAATACTTTTACCCGTCATTCTATTGATATAGCCCGCTAGGGGAGTGCCCCACTACGGCCCTCTCTCTGTCAGGGCCGTCCTTGGGTGCTTTTTACACACTTTAAGAAATCACGATGGATGCAGATTGCTATTAATCCTCCGTGCAACTGGTGATTGAAAACGTGCATCTGGTAACCCAAAATTTCAAATATGGTTCAAAATGAATTTAAAGGCACCCCTCTCATTGTTGCCCGCTATGGGAGCACCCCACTAAGGCCCTGTCTCGGTCGGGCCCGTCCTGAGTGCTTTATAGACACTTTAAGAAATCGCGATGGATGCAGATTGCTATTAATCCTCCGTGCAACTGGTGATTGAAAATGTGCAACTGGTGATTGAAAACGTGCACCTGGTCACCCAAAACACGGTTCTCTATGCGGTTAGCGGTGTTCCATCTATTCATGTCCGCTTATGGCGCACCCTACTACGGACCTTTAGCAATGGGGGCCGGCCCGAATTATTTATGGAAGGTCTGATGATGATTTTTTTTTTTTTCACCATCTCTTTCTCTCTCTGCCGGGGCCGGCCAAGAGTGCTTTATGGACGGTTTAAAACATGACTATGGATGCAAATGCTCATTTTCCTCCGTGCACCTGGTGATTGAAAACGTGCATCTGGTAACCCAAAAATTATAAAAGGGTTTTAAATACTTTTACCCGTCATTCTATTGATATAGCCCGCTAGGGGAGTGCCCCACTACGGCCCTCTCTCTGTCAGGGCCGTCCTTGGGTGCTTTTTACACACTTTAAGAAATCACGATGGATGCAGATTGCTATTAATCCTCCGTGCAACTGGTGATTGAAAACGTGCATCTGGTAACCCAAAATTTCAAATATGGTTCAAAATGAATTTAAAGGCACCCCTCTCATTGTTGCCCGCTATGGGAGCACCCCACTAAGGCCCTGTCTCGGTCGGGCCCGTCCTGAGTGCTTTATAGACACTTTAAGAAATCGCGATGGATGCAGATTGCTATTAATCCTCCGTGCAACTGGTGATTGAAAATGTGCAACTGGTGATTGAAAACGTGCACCTGGTCACCCAAAACACGGTTCTCTATGCGGTTAGCGGTGTTCCATCTATTCATGTCCGCTTATGGCGCACCCTACTACGGACCTTTAGCAATGGGGGCCGGCCCGAATTATTTATGGAAGGTCTGATGATGATTTTTTTTTTTTTTCACCATCTCTTTCTCTCTCTGCCGGGGCCGGCCAAGAGTGCTTTATGGACGGTTTAAAACATGACTATGGATGCAAATGCTCATTTTCCTCCGTGCACCTGGTGATTGAAAACGTGCATCTGGTAACCCAAAAATTATAAAAGGGTTTTAAATACTTTTACCCGTCATTCTATTGATATAGCCCGCTAGGGGAGTGCCCCACTACGGCCCTCTCTCTGTCAGGGCCGTCCTTGGGTGCTTTTTACACACTTTAAGAAATCACGATGGATGCAGATTGCTATTAATCCTCCGTGCAACTGGTGATTGAAAACGTGCATCTGGTAACCCAAAATTTCAAATATGGTTCAAAATGAATTTAAAGGCACCCCTCTCATTGTTGCCCGCTATGGGAGCACCCCACTAAGGCCCTGTCTCGGTCGGGCCCGTCCTGAGTGCTTTATAGACACTTTAAGAAATCGCGATGGATGCAGATTGCTATTAATCCTCCGTGCAACTGGTGATTGAAAATGTGCAACTGGTGATTGAAAACGTGCACCTGGTCACCCAAAACACGGTTCTCTATGCGGTTAGCGGTGTTCCATCTATTCATGTCCGCTTATGGCGCACCCTACTACGGACCTTTAGCAATGGGGGCCGGCCCGAATTATTTATGGAAGGTCTGATGATGATTTTTTTTTTTTTCACCATCTCTTTCTCTCTCTGCCGGGGCCGGCCAAGAGTGCTTTATGGACGGTTTAAAACATGACTATGGATGCAAATGCTCATTTTCCTCCGTGCACCTGGTGATTGAAAACGTGCATCTGGTAACCCAAAAATTATAAAAGGGTTTTAAATACTTTTACCCGTCATTCTATTGATATAGCCCGCTAGGGGAGTGCCCCACTACGGCCCTCTCTCTGTCAGGGCCGTCCTTGGGTGCTTTTTACACACTTTAAGAAATCACGATGGATGCAGATTGCTATTAATCCTCCGTGCAACTGGTGATTGAAAACGTGCATCTGGTAACCCAAAATTTCAAATATGGTTCAAAATGAATTTAAAGGCACCCCTCTCATTGTTGCCCGCTATGGGAGCACCCCACTAAGGCCCTGTCTCGGTCGGGCCCGTCCTGAGTGCTTTATAGACACTTTAAGAAATCGCGATGGATGCAGATTGCTATTAATCCTCCGTGCAACTGGTGATTGAAAATGTGCAACTGGTGATTGAAAACGTGCACCTGGTCACCCAAAACACGGTTCTCTATGCGGTTAGCGGTGTTCCATCTATTCATGTCCGCTTATGGCGCACCCTACTACGGACCTTTAGCAATGGGGGCCGGCCCGAATTATTTATGGAAGGTCTGATGATGATTTTTTTTTTTTTTCACCATCTCTTTCTCTCTCTGCCGGGGCCGGCCAAGAGTGCTTTATGGACGGTTTAAAACATGACTATGGATGCAAATGCTCATTTTCCTCCGTGCACCTGGTGATTGAAAACGTGCATCTGGTAACCCAAAAATTATAAAAGGGTTTTAAATACTTTTACCCGTCATTCTATTGATATAGCCCGCTAGGGGAGTGCCCCACTACGGCCCTCTCTCTGTCAGGGCCGTCCTTGGGTGCTTTTTACACACTTTAAGAAATCACGATGGATGCAGATTGCTATTAATCCTCCGTGCAACTGGTGATTGAAAACGTGCATCTGGTAACCCAAAATTTCAAATATGGTTCAAAATGAATTTAAAGGCACCCCTCTCATTGTTGCCCGCTATGGGAGCACCCCACTAAGGCCCTGTCTCGGTCGGGCCCGTCCTGAGTGCTTTATAGACACTTTAAGAAATCGCGATGGATGCAGATTGCTATTAATCCTCCGTGCAACTGGTGATTGAAAATGTGCAACTGGTGATTGAAAACGTGCACCTGGTCACCCAAAACACGGTTCTCTATGCGGTTAGCGGTGTTCCATCTATTCATGTCCGCTTATGGCGCACCCTACTACGGACCTTTAGCAATGGGGGCCGGCCCGAATTATTTATGGAAGGTCTGATGATGATTTTTTTTTTTTTCACCATCTCTTTCTCTCTCTGCCGGGGCCGGCCAAGAGTGCTTTATGGACGGTTTAAAACATGACTATGGATGCAAATGCTCATTTTCCTCCGTGCACCTGGTGATTGAAAACGTGCATCTGGTAACCCAAAAATTATAAAAGGGTTTTAAATACTTTTACCCGTCATTCTATTGATATAGCCCGCTAGGGGAGTGCCCCACTACGGCCCTCTCTCTGTCAGGGCCGTCCTTGGGTGCTTTTTACACACTTTAAGAAATCACGATGGATGCAGATTGCTATTAATCCTCCGTGCAACTGGTGATTGAAAACGTGCATCTGGTAACCCAAAATTTCAAATATGGTTCAAAATGAATTTAAAGGCACCCCTCTCATTGTTGCCCGCTATGGGAGCACCCCACTAAGGCCCTGTCTCGGTCGGGCCCGTCCTGAGTGCTTTATAGACACTTTAAGAAATCGCGATGGATGCAGATTGCTATTAATCCTCCGTGCAACTGGTGATTGAAAATGTGCAACTGGTGATTGAAAACGTGCACCTGGTCACCCAAAACACGGTTCTCTATGCGGTTAGCGGTGTTCCATCTATTCATGTCCGCTTATGGCGCACCCTACTACGGACCTTTAGCAATGGGGGCCGGCCCGAATTATTTATGGAAGGTCTGATGATGATTTTTTTTTTTTTTCACCATCTCTTTCTCTCTCTGCCGGGGCCGGCCAAGAGTGCTTTATGGACGGTTTAAAACATGACTATGGATGCAAATGCTCATTTTCCTCCGTGCACCTGGTGATTGAAAACGTGCATCTGGTAACCCAAAAATTATAAAAGGGTTTTAAATACTTTTACCCGTCATTCTATTGATATAGCCCGCTAGGGGAGTGCCCCACTACGGCCCTCTCTCTGTCAGGGCCGTCCTTGGGTGCTTTTTACACACTTTAAGAAATCACGATGGATGCAGATTGCTATTAATCCTCCGTGCAACTGGTGATTGAAAACGTGCATCTGGTAACCCAAAATTTCAAATATGGTTCAAAATGAATTTAAAGGCACCCCTCTCATTGTTGCCCGCTATGGGAGCACCCCACTAAGGCCCTGTCTCGGTCGGGCCCGTCCTGAGTGCTTTATAGACACTTTAAGAAATCGCGATGGATGCAGATTGCTATTAATCCTCCGTGCAACTGGTGATTGAAAATGTGCAACTGGTGATTGAAAACGTGCACCTGGTCACCCAAAACACGGTTCTCTATGCGGTTAGCGGTGTTCCATCTATTCATGTCCGCTTATGGCGCACCCTACTACGGACCTTTAGCAATGGGGGCCGGCCCGAATTATTTATGGAAGGTCTGATGATGATTTTTTTTTTTTTCACCATCTCTTTCTCTCTCTGCCGGGGCCGGCCAAGAGTGCTTTATGGACGGTTTAAAACATGACTATGGATGCAAATGCTCATTTTCCTCCGTGCACCTGGTGATTGAAAACGTGCATCTGGTAACCCAAAAATTATAAAAGGGTTTTAAATACTTTTACCCGTCATTCTATTGATATAGCCCGCTAGGGGAGTGCCCCACTACGGCCCTCTCTCTGTCAGGGCCGTCCTTGGGTGCTTTTTACACACTTTAAGAAATCACGATGGATGCAGATTGCTATTAATCCTCCGTGCAACTGGTGATTGAAAACGTGCATCTGGTAACCCAAAATTTCAAATATGGTTCAAAATGAATTTAAAGGCACCCCTCTCATTGTTGCCCGCTATGGGAGCACCCCACTAAGGCCCTGTCTCGGTCGGGCCCGTCCTGAGTGCTTTATAGACACTTTAAGAAATCGCGATGGATGCAGATTGCTATTAATCCTCCGTGCAACTGGTGATTGAAAATGTGCAACTGGTGATTGAAAACGTGCACCTGGTCACCCAAAACACGGTTCTCTATGCGGTTAGCGGTGTTCCATCTATTCATGTCCGCTTATGGCGCACCCTACTACGGACCTTTAGCAATGGGGGCCGGCCCGAATTATTTATGGAAGGTCTGATGATGATTTTTTTTTTTTTTCACCATCTCTTTCTCTCTCTGCCGGGGCCGGCCAAGAGTGCTTTATGGACGGTTTAAAACATGACTATGGATGCAAATGCTCATTTTCCTCCGTGCACCTGGTGATTGAAAACGTGCATCTGGTAACCCAAAAATTATAAAAGGGTTTTAAATACTTTTACCCGTCATTCTATTGATATAGCCCGCTAGGGGAGTGCCCCACTACGGCCCTCTCTCTGTCAGGGCCGTCCTTGGGTGCTTTTTACACACTTTAAGAAATCACGATGGATGCAGATTGCTATTAATCCTCCGTGCAACTGGTGATTGAAAACGTGCATCTGGTAACCCAAAATTTCAAATATGGTTCAAAATGAATTTAAAGGCACCCCTCTCATTGTTGCCCGCTATGGGAGCACCCCACTAAGGCCCTGTCTCGGTCGGGCCCGTCCTGAGTGCTTTATAGACACTTTAAGAAATCGCGATGGATGCAGATTGCTATTAATCCTCCGTGCAACTGGTGATTGAAAATGTGCAACTGGTGATTGAAAACGTGCACCTGGTCACCCAAAACACGGTTCTCTATGCGGTTAGCGGTGTTCCATCTATTCATGTCCGCTTATGGCGCACCCTACTACGGACCTTTAGCAATGGGGGCCGGCCCGAATTATTTATGGAAGGTCTGATGATGATTTTTTTTTTTTTTCACCATCTCTTTCTCTCTCTGCCGGGGCCGGCCAAGAGTGCTTTATGGACGGTTTAAAACATGACTATGGATGCAAATGCTCATTTTCCTCCGTGCACCTGGTGATTGAAAACGTGCATCTGGTAACCCAAAAATTATAAAAGGGTTTTAAATACTTTTACCCGTCATTCTATTGATATAGCCCGCTAGGGGAGTGCCCCACTACGGCCCTCTCTCTGTCAGGGCCGTCCTTGGGTGCTTTTTACACACTTTAAGAAATCACGATGGATGCAGATTGCTATTAATCCTCCGTGCAACTGGTGATTGAAAACGTGCATCTGGTAACCCAAAATTTCAAATATGGTTCAAAATGAATTTAAAGGCACCCCTCTCATTGTTGCCCGCTATGGGAGCACCCCACTAAGGCCCTGTCTCGGTCGGGCCCGTCCTGAGTGCTTTATAGACACTTTAAGAAATCGCGATGGATGCAGATTGCTATTAATCCTCCGTGCAACTGGTGATTGAAAATGTGCAACTGGTGATTGAAAACGTGCACCTGGTCACCCAAAACACGGTTCTCTATGCGGTTAGCGGTGTTCCATCTATTCATGTCCGCTTATGGCGCACCCTACTACGGACCTTTAGCAATGGGGGCCGGCCCGAATTATTTATGGAAGGTCTGATGATGATTTTTTTTTTTTTTCACCATCTCTTTCTCTCTCTGCCGGGGCCGGCCAAGAGTGCTTTATGGACGGTTTAAAACATGACTATGGATGCAAATGCTCATTTTCCTCCGTGCACCTGGTGATTGAAAACGTGCATCTGGTAACCCAAAAATTATAAAAGGGTTTTAAATACTTTTACCCGTCATTCTATTGATATAGCCCGCTAGGGGAGTGCCCCACTACGGCCCTCTCTCTGTCAGGGCCGTCCTTGGGTGCTTTTTACACACTTTAAGAAATCACGATGGATGCAGATTGCTATTAATCCTCCGTGCAACTGGTGATTGAAAACGTGCATCTGGTAACCCAAAATTTCAAATATGGTTCAAAATGAATTTAAAGGCACCCCTCTCATTGTTGCCCGCTATGGGAGCACCCCACTAAGGCCCTGTCTCGGTCGGGCCCGTCCTGAGTGCTTTATAGACACTTTAAGAAATCGCGATGGATGCAGATTGCTATTAATCCTCCGTGCAACTGGTGATTGAAAATGTGCAACTGGTGATTGAAAACGTGCACCTGGTCACCCAAAACACGGTTCTCTATGCGGTTAGCGGTGTTCCATCTATTCATGTCCGCTTATGGCGCACCCTACTACGGACCTTTAGCAATGGGGGCCGGCCCGAATTATTTATGGAAGGTCTGATGATGATTTTTTTTTTTTTCACCATCTCTTTCTCTCTCTGCCGGGGCCGGCCAAGAGTGCTTTATGGACGGTTTAAAACATGACTATGGATGCAAATGCTCATTTTCCTCCGTGCACCTGGTGATTGAAAACGTGCATCTGGTAACCCAAAAATTATAAAAGGGTTTTAAATACTTTTACCCGTCATTCTATTGATATAGCCCGCTAGGGGAGTGCCCCACTACGGCCCTCTCTCTGTCAGGGCCGTCCTTGGGTGCTTTTTACACACTTTAAGAAATCACGATGGATGCAGATTGCTATTAATCCTCCGTGCAACTGGTGATTGAAAACGTGCATCTGGTAACCCAAAATTTCAAATATGGTTCAAAATGAATTTAAAGGCACCCCTCTCATTGTTGCCCGCTATGGGAGCACCCCACTAAGGCCCTGTCTCGGTCGGGCCCGTCCTGAGTGCTTTATAGACACTTTAAGAAATCGCGATGGATGCAGATTGCTATTAATCCTCCGTGCAACTGGTGATTGAAAATGTGCAACTGGTGATTGAAAACGTGCACCTGGTCACCCAAAACACGGTTCTCTATGCGGTTAGCGGTGTTCCATCTATTCATGTCCGCTTATGGCGCACCCTACTACGGACCTTTAGCAATGGGGGCCGGCCCGAATTATTTATGGAAGGTCTGATGATGATTTTTTTTTTTTTCACCATCTCTTTCTCTCTCTGCCGGGGCCGGCCAAGAGTGCTTTATGGACGGTTTAAAACATGACTATGGATGCAAATGCTCATTTTCCTCCGTGCACCTGGTGATTGAAAACGTGCATCTGGTAACCCAAAAATTATAAAAGGGTTTTAAATACTTTTACCCGTCATTCTATTGATATAGCCCGCTAGGGGAGTGCCCCACTACGGCCCTCTCTCTGTCAGGGCCGTCCTTGGGTGCTTTTTACACACTTTAAGAAATCACGATGGATGCAGATTGCTATTAATCCTCCGTGCAACTGGTGATTGAAAACGTGCATCTGGTAACCCAAAATTTCAAATATGGTTCAAAATGAATTTAAAGGCACCCCTCTCATTGTTGCCCGCTATGGGAGCACCCCACTAAGGCCCTGTCTCGGTCGGGCCCGTCCTGAGTGCTTTATAGACACTTTAAGAAATCGCGATGGATGCAGATTGCTATTAATCCTCCGTGCAACTGGTGATTGAAAATGTGCAACTGGTGATTGAAAACGTGCACCTGGTCACCCAAAACACGGTTCTCTATGCGGTTAGCGGTGTTCCATCTATTCATGTCCGCTTATGGCGCACCCTACTACGGACCTTTAGCAATGGGGGCCGGCCCGAATTATTTATGGAAGGTCTGATGATGATTTTTTTTTTTTTCACCATCTCTTTCTCTCTCTGCCGGGGCCGGCCAAGAGTGCTTTATGGACGGTTTAAAACATGACTATGGATGCAAATGCTCATTTTCCTCCGTGCACCTGGTGATTGAAAACGTGCATCTGGTAACCCAAAAATTATAAAAGGGTTTTAAATACTTTTACCCGTCATTCTATTGATATAGCCCGCTAGGGGAGTGCCCCACTACGGCCCTCTCTCTGTCAGGGCCGTCCTTGGGTGCTTTTTACACACTTTAAGAAATCACGATGGATGCAGATTGCTATTAATCCTCCGTGCAACTGGTGATTGAAAACGTGCATCTGGTAACCCAAAATTTCAAATATGGTTCAAAATGAATTTAAAGGCACCCCTCTCATTGTTGCCCGCTATGGGAGCACCCCACTAAGGCCCTGTCTCGGTCGGGCCCGTCCTGAGTGCTTTATAGACACTTTAAGAAATCGCGATGGATGCAGATTGCTATTAATCCTCCGTGCAACTGGTGATTGAAAATGTGCAACTGGTGATTGAAAACGTGCACCTGGTCACCCAAAACACGGTTCTCTATGCGGTTAGCGGTGTTCCATCTATTCATGTCCGCTTATGGCGCACCCTACTACGGACCTTTAGCAATGGGGGCCGGCCCGAATTATTTATGGAAGGTCTGATGATGATTTTTTTTTTTTTTCACCATCTCTTTCTCTCTCTGCCGGGGCCGGCCAAGAGTGCTTTATGGACGGTTTAAAACATGACTATGGATGCAAATGCTCATTTTCCTCCGTGCACCTGGTGATTGAAAACGTGCATCTGGTAACCCAAAAATTATAAAAGGGTTTTAAATACTTTTACCCGTCATTCTATTGATATAGCCCGCTAGGGGAGTGCCCCACTACGGCCCTCTCTCTGTCAGGGCCGTCCTTGGGTGCTTTTTACACACTTTAAGAAATCACGATGGATGCAGATTGCTATTAATCCTCCGTGCAACTGGTGATTGAAAACGTGCATCTGGTAACCCAAAATTTCAAATATGGTTCAAAATGAATTTAAAGGCACCCCTCTCATTGTTGCCCGCTATGGGAGCACCCCACTAAGGCCCTGTCTCGGTCGGGCCCGTCCTGAGTGCTTTATAGACACTTTAAGAAATCGCGATGGATGCAGATTGCTATTAATCCTCCGTGCAACTGGTGATTGAAAATGTGCAACTGGTGATTGAAAACGTGCACCTGGTCACCCAAAACACGGTTCTCTATGCGGTTAGCGGTGTTCCATCTATTCATGTCCGCTTATGGCGCACCCTACTACGGACCTTTAGCAATGGGGGCCGGCCCGAATTATTTATGGAAGGTCTGATGATGATTTTTTTTTTTTTTCACCATCTCTTTCTCTCTCTGCCGGGGCCGGCCAAGAGTGCTTTATGGACGGTTTAAAACATGACTATGGATGCAAATGCTCATTTTCCTCCGTGCACCTGGTGATTGAAAACGTGCATCTGGTAACCCAAAAATTATAAAAGGGTTTTAAATACTTTTACCCGTCATTCTATTGATATAGCCCGCTAGGGGAGTGCCCCACTACGGCCCTCTCTCTGTCAGGGCCGTCCTTGGGTGCTTTTTACACACTTTAAGAAATCACGATGGATGCAGATTGCTATTAATCCTCCGTGCAACTGGTGATTGAAAACGTGCATCTGGTAACCCAAAATTTCAAATATGGTTCAAAATGAATTTAAAGGCACCCCTCTCATTGTTGCCCGCTATGGGAGCACCCCACTAAGGCCCTGTCTCGGTCGGGCCCGTCCTGAGTGCTTTATAGACACTTTAAGAAATCGCGATGGATGCAGATTGCTATTAATCCTCCGTGCAACTGGTGATTGAAAATGTGCAACTGGTGATTGAAAACGTGCACCTGGTCACCCAAAACACGGTTCTCTATGCGGTTAGCGGTGTTCCATCTATTCATGTCCGCTTATGGCGCACCCTACTACGGACCTTTAGCAATGGGGGCCGGCCCGAATTATTTATGGAAGGTCTGATGATGATTTTTTTTTTTTTTCACCATCTCTTTCTCTCTCTGCCGGGGCCGGCCAAGAGTGCTTTATGGACGGTTTAAAACATGACTATGGATGCAAATGCTCATTTTCCTCCGTGCACCTGGTGATTGAAAACGTGCATCTGGTAACCCAAAAATTATAAAAGGGTTTTAAATACTTTTACCCGTCATTCTATTGATATAGCCCGCTAGGGGAGTGCCCCACTACGGCCCTCTCTCTGTCAGGGCCGTCCTTGGGTGCTTTTTACACACTTTAAGAAATCACGATGGATGCAGATTGCTATTAATCCTCCGTGCAACTGGTGATTGAAAACGTGCATCTGGTAACCCAAAATTTCAAATATGGTTCAAAATGAATTTAAAGGCACCCCTCTCATTGTTGCCCGCTATGGGAGCACCCCACTAAGGCCCTGTCTCGGTCGGGCCCGTCCTGAGTGCTTTATAGACACTTTAAGAAATCGCGATGGATGCAGATTGCTATTAATCCTCCGTGCAACTGGTGATTGAAAATGTGCAACTGGTGATTGAAAACGTGCACCTGGTCACCCAAAACACGGTTCTCTATGCGGTTAGCGGTGTTCCATCTATTCATGTCCGCTTATGGCGCACCCTACTACGGACCTTTAGCAATGGGGGCCGGCCCGAATTATTTATGGAAGGTCTGATGATGATTTTTTTTTTTTTCACCATCTCTTTCTCTCTCTGCCGGGGCCGGCCAAGAGTGCTTTATGGACGGTTAAAACATGACTATGGATGCAAATGCTCATTTTCCTCCGTGCACCTGGTGATTGAAAACGTGCATCTGGTAACCCAAAAATTATAAAAGGGTTTTAAATACTTTTACCCGTCATTCTATTGATATAGCCCGCTAGGGGAGTGCCCCACTACGGCCCTCTCTCTGTCAGGGCCGTCCTTGGGTGCTTTTTACACACTTTAAGAAATCACGATGGATGCAGATTGCTATTAATCCTCCGTGCAACTGGTGATTGAAAACGTGCATCTGGTAACCCAAAATTTCAAATATGGTTCAAAATGAATTTAAAGGCACCCCTCTCATTGTTGCCCGCTATGGGAGCACCCCACTAAGGCCCTGTCTCGGTCGGGCCCGTCCTGAGTGCTTTATAGACACTTTAAGAAATCGCGATGGATGCAGATTGCTATTAATCCTCCGTGCAACTGGTGATTGAAAATGTGCAACTGGTGATTGAAAACGTGCACCTGGTCACCCAAAACACGGTTCTCTATGCGGTTAGCGGTGTTCCATCTATTCATGTCCGCTTATGGCGCACCCTACTACGGACCTTTAGCAATGGGGCCGGCCCGAATTATTTATGGAAGGTCTGATGATGATTTTTTTTTTTTTTCACCATCTCTTTCTCTCTCTGGCCGGGGCCGGCCAAGAGTGCTTTATGGACGGTTTAAAACATGACTATGGATGCAAATGCTCATTTCCTCCGTGCACCTGGTGATTGAAAACGTGCATCTGGTAACGCCAAAAATTATAAAAGGGTTTTAAATACTTTTACCCGTCATTCTATTGATATAGCCCGCTAGGGGAGTGCCCCACTACGGCCCTCTCTCTGTCAGGGCCGTCCTTGGGTGCTTTTTACACACTTTAAGAAATCACGATGGATGCAGATTGCTATTAATCCTCCGTGCAACTGGTGATTGAAAACGTGCATCTGGTAACCCAAAATTTCAAATATGGTTTCAAATGAATTTAAAGGCACCCTCTCATTGTTGCCCGCTATGGGAGCACCCCACTAAGGCCCTGTCTCGGTCGGGCCCGTCCTGAGTGCTTTATAGACACTTTAAGAAATCGCGATGGATGCAGATTGCTATTAATCCTCCGTGCAACTGGGTGATTGAAAATGTGCAACTGGTGATTGAAAACGTGCACCTGTCACCCAAAAACACGGTTCTCTATGCGGTTAGCGGTGTTCCATCTATTCATGTCCGCTTATGGCGCACCCTACTACGGACCTTTAGCAATGGGGGCCGGCCCGAATTATTTATGGAAGGTCTGATGATGATTTTTTTTTTTTTTTCACCATCTCTTTCTCTCTCTGCCGGGGCCGGCCAAGAGTGCTTTATGGACGGTTTAAAACATGACTATGGATGCAAATGCTCATTTTCCTCCGTGCACCTGGTGATTGAAAACGTGCATCTGGTAACCCAAAAATTATAAAAGGGTTTTAAATACTTTTACCCGTCATTCTATTGATATAGCCCGCTAGGGGAGTGCCCCACTACGGCCCTCTCTCTGTCAGGGCCGTCCTTGGGTGCTTTTACACACTTTAAGAAATCACGATGGATGCAGATTGCTATTAATCCTCCGTGCACTGGTGATTGAAAACGTGCATCCTGGTAACCCAAAATTTCAAATATGGTTCAAATGAATTTTAAAGGCACCCCTCTCATTGTTGCCCGCTATGGGAAGCACCCCACTAAGGCCCTGTCTCGGTCGGGCCCGGTCCTGAGTGCTTTATAGACACTTTAAGAAATCGCGATGGATGCAGATTGCTATTAATCCTCCGTGCAACTGGTGATTGAAATGTGCAACTGGTGATTGAAAACGTTGCACATGGTCACCCAAAACACGGTTCTCTATGCGGTTAGCGGTGTTCCATCTATTCATGTCCGCTTATGGCGCACCCTACTACGGACCTTAGCAATGGGGGCCGGCCCGAATTATTTATGGAAGGTCTGATGATGATTTTTTTTTTTTTTTCACCATCTCTTTCTCTCTCTGCCGGGGCCGGCCAAGAGTGCTTTATGGACGGTTTAAAACATGACTATGGATGCAAATGCTCATTTCCTCCGTGCACCTGGTGATTGAAAACGTGCATCTGGTAACCCAAAAATTATAAAAGGGTTTTAAAATACTTTTACCCGTCATTCTATTGATATAGCCCGCTAGGGGAGTGCCCACTACGGCCCTCTCTCTGTCAGGGCCGTCCTTGGGTGCTTTTTACACACTGTTAAGAAATCACGATGGATGCAGATTGCTATTAATCCTCCGTGCAACTGGTGATTGAAAACGTGCATCTGGTAACCCAAAATTTCAAATATGGTTCAAAGATGAATTTAAAGGCACCCCTCTCATTGTTGCCGCGCTATGGGAGCACCCCACTAAGGCCCTGTCTCGGGTCGGGACCGTCCTGAGTGCTTTATAGACACTTTAAGAAATCGCGATGGATGCAGATTGCTATTAATCCTCCGTGCAACTGGTGATTGAAAATGTGCAACTGGTGATTGAAAACGTGCCACCTGGTCACCCAAAACACGGTTCTCTATGCGGTTAGCGGGTGTTCCATCTATTCATGTCCGCTTATGGCGCACCCTACTACGGACCTTTAGCAATGGGGGCCGGCCCGAATTATTTATGGAAGGTCTGATGATGATTTTTTTTTTTTTCACCATCTCTTTCTCTCTCTGCCGGGGCCGGCCAAGAGTGCTTTATGGACGGTTTAAGAACATGACTATGGATGCAAATGCTCATTTTCCCTCCGTGCACCTGGTGATTGAAAACGTGCATCTGGTAACCCAAAAATTATAAAAGGGTTTTAAATACTTTTTACCCGTCATTCTATTGATTATAGCCCGCTAGGGGGAGTGCCCCACTACGGCCCTCTCTCTGTCGAGGGCCGTCCTTGGGTGCTTTTTACACACTTTAAGAATCACGATGGATGCAGATTGCTATTAATCCTCCGGGCAACTGGTGATTGAAAAACGTGCATCTGGTAACCCAAAAATTATAAACGGTTTTAAATACTTTTACCGGTCATTCTATTGATATAGCCCGCTATGGGAGCACCCCACTAAGGCCCTGTCCTCGGTCGGGGCCGTCCTTCAGTGCTTTATATACAGTTTCATATATTACATGGATGCAGATTGTGATTGTTTTCCAAAAAGACCCGTGTGCATCTGGTAACCCAAAAATTATAAAACTGTTTTAAATCATTTTACCGGTCATTCTATTGATATAGCCCGCTAGGGGAGTACCCTACTACGGCCCTCTCTCGGTCAGGCCCGTCCTTAGGTGCTTTATATACAGTTTAAGATATTACGATGGATGCAGATTGTGATTGTTTTCCAAAAGACCCGTGTGCATCTGGTTAACCCCAAAAAATTAAAATATGGTTCCAAACCCGGGTAACACCACTCTATTTACGGACATGACAGTAGAAGCTTACCCCCTGGAGCTATTGACCTCCAGGCTTGTAGGCCCTTACTCACC
>NW_023493657.1:1607658-1617658 GCF_013265735.2 Oncorhynchus mykiss
CATTGTTGCCCGCTATGGGAGCACCCCACTAAGGCCCTGTCTCGGTCGGGCCCGTCCTGAGTGCTTTATAGACACTTTAAGAAATCGCGATGGATGCAGATTGCTATTAATCCTCCGTGCAACTGGTGATTGAAAATGTGCAACTGGTGATTGAAAACGTGCACCTGGTCACCCAAAACACGGTTCTCTATGCGGTTAGCGGTGTTCCATCTATTCATGTCCGCTTATGGCGCACCCTACTACGGACCTTTAGCAATGGGGGCCGGCCCGAATTATTTATGGAAGGTCTGATGATGATTTTTTTTTTTTTTCACCATCTCTTTCTCTCTCTGCCGGGGCCGGCCAAGAGTGCTTTATGGACGGTTTAAAACATGACTATGGATGCAAATGCTCATTTTCCTCCGTGCACCTGGTGATTGAAAACGTGCATCTGGTAACCCAAAAATTATAAAAGGGTTTTAAATACTTTTACCCGTCATTCTATTGATATAGCCCGCTAGGGGAGTGCCCCACTACGGCCCTCTCTCTGTCAGGGCCGTCCTTGGGTGCTTTTTACACACTTTAAGAAATCACGATGGATGCAGATTGCTATTAATCCTCCGTGCAACTGGTGATTGAAAACGTGCATCTGGTAACCCAAAATTTCAAATATGGTTCAAAATGAATTTAAAGGCACCCCTCTCATTGTTGCCCGCTATGGGAGCACCCCACTAAGGCCCTGTCTCGGTCGGGCCCGTCCTGAGTGCTTTATAGACACTTTAAGAAATCGCGATGGATGCAGATTGCTATTAATCCTCCGTGCAACTGGTGATTGAAAATGTGCAACTGGTGATTGAAAACGTGCACCTGGTCACCCAAAACACGGTTCTCTATGCGGTTAGCGGTGTTCCATCTATTCATGTCCGCTTATGGCGCACCCTACTACGGACCTTTAGCAATGGGGGCCGGCCCGAATTATTTATGGAAGGTCTGATGATGATTTTTTTTTTTTTTCACCATCTCTTTCTCTCTCTGCCGGGGCCGGCCAAGAGTGCTTTATGGACGGTTTAAAACATGACTATGGATGCAAATGCTCATTTTCCTCCGTGCACCTGGTGATTGAAAACGTGCATCTGGTAACCCAAAAATTATAAAAGGGTTTTAAATACTTTTACCCGTCATTCTATTGATATAGCCCGCTAGGGGAGTGCCCCACTACGGCCCTCTCTCTGTCAGGGCCGTCCTTGGGTGCTTTTTACACACTTTAAGAAATCACGATGGATGCAGATTGCTATTAATCCTCCGTGCAACTGGTGATTGAAAACGTGCATCTGGTAACCCAAAATTTCAAATATGGTTCAAAATGAATTTAAAGGCACCCCTCTCATTGTTGCCCGCTATGGGAGCACCCCACTAAGGCCCTGTCTCGGTCGGGCCCGTCCTGAGTGCTTTATAGACACTTTAAGAAATCGCGATGGATGCAGATTGCTATTAATCCTCCGTGCAACTGGTGATTGAAAATGTGCAACTGGTGATTGAAAACGTGCACCTGGTCACCCAAAACACGGTTCTCTATGCGGTTAGCGGTGTTCCATCTATTCATGTCCGCTTATGGCGCACCCTACTACGGACCTTTAGCAATGGGGGCCGGCCCGAATTATTTATGGAAGGTCTGATGATGATTTTTTTTTTTTTTTCACCATCTCTTTCTCTCTCTGCCGGGGCCGGCCAAGAGTGCTTTATGGACGGTTTAAAACATGACTATGGATGCAAATGCTCATTTTCCTCCGTGCACCTGGTGATTGAAAACGTGCATCTGGTAACCCAAAAATTATAAAAGGGTTTTAAATACTTTTACCCGTCATTCTATTGATATAGCCCGCTAGGGGAGTGCCCCACTACGGCCCTCTCTCTGTCAGGGCCGTCCTTGGGTGCTTTTTACACACTTTAAGAAATCACGATGGATGCAGATTGCTATTAATCCTCCGTGCAACTGGTGATTGAAAACGTGCATCTGGTAACCCAAAATTTCAAATATGGTTCAAAATGAATTTAAAGGCACCCCTCTCATTGTTGCCCGCTATGGGAGCACCCCACTAAGGCCCTGTCTCGGTCGGGCCCGTCCTGAGTGCTTTATAGACACTTTAAGAAATCGCGATGGATGCAGATTGCTATTAATCCTCCGTGCAACTGGTGATTGAAAATGTGCAACTGGTGATTGAAAACGTGCACCTGGTCACCCAAAACACGGTTCTCTATGCGGTTAGCGGTGTTCCATCTATTCATGTCCGCTTATGGCGCACCCTACTACGGACCTTTAGCAATGGGGGCCGGCCCGAATTATTTATGGAAGGTCTGATGATGATTTTTTTTTTTTTTCACCATCTCTTTCTCTCTCTGCCGGGGCCGGCCAAGAGTGCTTTATGGACGGTTTAAAACATGACTATGGATGCAAATGCTCATTTTCCTCCGTGCACCTGGTGATTGAAAACGTGCATCTGGTAACCCAAAAATTATAAAAGGGTTTTAAATACTTTTACCCGTCATTCTATTGATATAGCCCGCTAGGGGAGTGCCCCACTACGGCCCTCTCTCTGTCAGGGCCGTCCTTGGGTGCTTTTTACACACTTTAAGAAATCACGATGGATGCAGATTGCTATTAATCCTCCGTGCAACTGGTGATTGAAAACGTGCATCTGGTAACCCAAAATTTCAAATATGGTTCAAAATGAATTTAAAGGCACCCCTCTCATTGTTGCCCGCTATGGGAGCACCCCACTAAGGCCCTGTCTCGGTCGGGCCCGTCCTGAGTGCTTTATAGACACTTTAAGAAATCGCGATGGATGCAGATTGCTATTAATCCTCCGTGCAACTGGTGATTGAAAATGTGCAACTGGTGATTGAAAACGTGCACCTGGTCACCCAAAACACGGTTCTCTATGCGGTTAGCGGTGTTCCATCTATTCATGTCCGCTTATGGCGCACCCTACTACGGACCTTTAGCAATGGGGGCCGGCCCGAATTATTTATGGAAGGTCTGATGATGATTTTTTTTTTTTTTCACCATCTCTTTCTCTCTCTGCCGGGGCCGGCCAAGAGTGCTTTATGGACGGTTTAAAACATGACTATGGATGCAAATGCTCATTTTCCTCCGTGCACCTGGTGATTGAAAACGTGCATCTGGTAACCCAAAAATTATAAAAGGGTTTTAAATACTTTTACCCGTCATTCTATTGATATAGCCCGCTAGGGGAGTGCCCCACTACGGCCCTCTCTCTGTCAGGGCCGTCCTTGGGTGCTTTTTACACACTTTAAGAAATCACGATGGATGCAGATTGCTATTAATCCTCCGTGCAACTGGTGATTGAAAACGTGCATCTGGTAACCCAAAATTTCAAATATGGTTCAAAATGAATTTAAAGGCACCCCTCTCATTGTTGCCCGCTATGGGAGCACCCCACTAAGGCCCTGTCTCGGTCGGGCCCGTCCTGAGTGCTTTATAGACACTTTAAGAAATCGCGATGGATGCAGATTGCTATTAATCCTCCGTGCAACTGGTGATTGAAAATGTGCAACTGGTGATTGAAAACGTGCACCTGGTCACCCAAAACACGGTTCTCTATGCGGTTAGCGGTGTTCCATCTATTCATGTCCGCTTATGGCGCACCCTACTACGGACCTTTAGCAATGGGGGCCGGCCCGAATTATTTATGGAAGGTCTGATGATGATTTTTTTTTTTTTTCACCATCTCTTTCTCTCTCTGCCGGGGCCGGCCAAGAGTGCTTTATGGACGGTTTAAAACATGACTATGGATGCAAATGCTCATTTTCCTCCGTGCACCTGGTGATTGAAAACGTGCATCTGGTAACCCAAAAATTATAAAAGGGTTTTAAATACTTTTACCCGTCATTCTATTGATATAGCCCGCTAGGGGAGTGCCCCACTACGGCCCTCTCTCTGTCAGGGCCGTCCTTGGGTGCTTTTTACACACTTTAAGAAATCACGATGGATGCAGATTGCTATTAATCCTCCGTGCAACTGGTGATTGAAAACGTGCATCTGGTAACCCAAAATTTCAAATATGGTTCAAAATGAATTTAAAGGCACCCCTCTCATTGTTGCCCGCTATGGGAGCACCCCACTAAGGCCCTGTCTCGGTCGGGCCCGTCCTGAGTGCTTTATAGACACTTTAAGAAATCGCGATGGATGCAGATTGCTATTAATCCTCCGTGCAACTGGTGATTGAAAATGTGCAACTGGTGATTGAAAACGTGCACCTGGTCACCCAAAACACGGTTCTCTATGCGGTTAGCGGTGTTCCATCTATTCATGTCCGCTTATGGCGCACCCTACTACGGACCTTTAGCAATGGGGGCCGGCCCGAATTATTTATGGAAGGTCTGATGATGATTTTTTTTTTTTTTCACCATCTCTTTCTCTCTCTGCCGGGGCCGGCCAAGAGTGCTTTATGGACGGTTTAAAACATGACTATGGATGCAAATGCTCATTTTCCTCCGTGCACCTGGTGATTGAAAACGTGCATCTGGTAACCCAAAAATTATAAAAGGGTTTTAAATACTTTTACCCGTCATTCTATTGATATAGCCCGCTAGGGGAGTGCCCCACTACGGCCCTCTCTCTGTCAGGGCCGTCCTTGGGTGCTTTTTACACACTTTAAGAAATCACGATGGATGCAGATTGCTATTAATCCTCCGTGCAACTGGTGATTGAAAACGTGCATCTGGTAACCCAAAATTTCAAATATGGTTCAAAATGAATTTAAAGGCACCCCTCTCATTGTTGCCCGCTATGGGAGCACCCCACTAAGGCCCTGTCTCGGTCGGGCCCGTCCTGAGTGCTTTATAGACACTTTAAGAAATCGCGATGGATGCAGATTGCTATTAATCCTCCGTGCAACTGGTGATTGAAAATGTGCAACTGGTGATTGAAAACGTGCACCTGGTCACCCAAAACACGGTTCTCTATGCGGTTAGCGGTGTTCCATCTATTCATGTCCGCTTATGGCGCACCCTACTACGGACCTTTAGCAATGGGGGCCGGCCCGAATTATTTATGGAAGGTCTGATGATGATTTTTTTTTTTTTTTCACCATCTCTTTCTCTCTCTGCCGGGGCCGGCCAAGAGTGCTTTATGGACGGTTTAAAACATGACTATGGATGCAAATGCTCATTTTCCTCCGTGCACCTGGTGATTGAAAACGTGCATCTGGTAACCCAAAAATTATAAAAGGGTTTTAAATACTTTTACCCGTCATTCTATTGATATAGCCCGCTAGGGGAGTGCCCCACTACGGCCCTCTCTCTGTCAGGGCCGTCCTTGGGTGCTTTTTACACACTTTAAGAAATCACGATGGATGCAGATTGCTATTAATCCTCCGTGCAACTGGTGATTGAAAACGTGCATCTGGTAACCCAAAATTTCAAATATGGTTCAAAATGAATTTAAAGGCACCCCTCTCATTGTTGCCCGCTATGGGAGCACCCCACTAAGGCCCTGTCTCGGTCGGGCCCGTCCTGAGTGCTTTATAGACACTTTAAGAAATCGCGATGGATGCAGATTGCTATTAATCCTCCGTGCAACTGGTGATTGAAAATGTGCAACTGGTGATTGAAAACGTGCACCTGGTCACCCAAAACACGGTTCTCTATGCGGTTAGCGGTGTTCCATCTATTCATGTCCGCTTATGGCGCACCCTACTACGGACCTTTAGCAATGGGGGCCGGCCCGAATTATTTATGGAAGGTCTGATGATGATTTTTTTTTTTTTTTCACCATCTCTTTCTCTCTCTGCCGGGGCCGGCCAAGAGTGCTTTATGGACGGTTTAAAACATGACTATGGATGCAAATGCTCATTTTCCTCCGTGCACCTGGTGATTGAAAACGTGCATCTGGTAACCCAAAAATTATAAAAGGGTTTTAAATACTTTTACCCGTCATTCTATTGATATAGCCCGCTAGGGGAGTGCCCCACTACGGCCCTCTCTCTGTCAGGGCCGTCCTTGGGTGCTTTTTACACACTTTAAGAAATCACGATGGATGCAGATTGCTATTAATCCTCCGTGCAACTGGTGATTGAAAACGTGCATCTGGTAACCCAAAATTTCAAATATGGTTCAAAATGAATTTAAAGGCACCCCTCTCATTGTTGCCCGCTATGGGAGCACCCCACTAAGGCCCTGTCTCGGTCGGGCCCGTCCTGAGTGCTTTATAGACACTTTAAGAAATCGCGATGGATGCAGATTGCTATTAATCCTCCGTGCAACTGGTGATTGAAAATGTGCAACTGGTGATTGAAAACGTGCACCTGGTCACCCAAAACACGGTTCTCTATGCGGTTAGCGGTGTTCCATCTATTCATGTCCGCTTATGGCGCACCCTACTACGGACCTTTAGCAATGGGGGCCGGCCCGAATTATTTATGGAAGGTCTGATGATGATTTTTTTTTTTTTTTCACCATCTCTTTCTCTCTCTGCCGGGGCCGGCCAAGAGTGCTTTATGGACGGTTTAAAACATGACTATGGATGCAAATGCTCATTTTCCTCCGTGCACCTGGTGATTGAAAACGTGCATCTGGTAACCCAAAAATTATAAAAGGGTTTTAAATACTTTTACCCGTCATTCTATTGATATAGCCCGCTAGGGGAGTGCCCCACTACGGCCCTCTCTCTGTCAGGGCCGTCCTTGGGTGCTTTTTACACACTTTAAGAAATCACGATGGATGCAGATTGCTATTAATCCTCCGTGCAACTGGTGATTGAAAACGTGCATCTGGTAACCCAAAATTTCAAATATGGTTCAAAATGAATTTAAAGGCACCCCTCTCATTGTTGCCCGCTATGGGAGCACCCCACTAAGGCCCTGTCTCGGTCGGGCCCGTCCTGAGTGCTTTATAGACACTTTAAGAAATCGCGATGGATGCAGATTGCTATTAATCCTCCGTGCAACTGGTGATTGAAAATGTGCAACTGGTGATTGAAAACGTGCACCTGGTCACCCAAAACACGGTTCTCTATGCGGTTAGCGGTGTTCCATCTATTCATGTCCGCTTATGGCGCACCCTACTACGGACCTTTAGCAATGGGGGCCGGCCCGAATTATTTATGGAAGGTCTGATGATGATTTTTTTTTTTTTTCACCATCTCTTTCTCTCTCTGCCGGGGCCGGCCAAGAGTGCTTTATGGACGGTTTAAAACATGACTATGGATGCAAATGCTCATTTTCCTCCGTGCACCTGGTGATTGAAAACGTGCATCTGGTAACCCAAAAATTATAAAAGGGTTTTAAATACTTTTACCCGTCATTCTATTGATATAGCCCGCTAGGGGAGTGCCCCACTACGGCCCTCTCTCTGTCAGGGCCGTCCTTGGGTGCTTTTTACACACTTTAAGAAATCACGATGGATGCAGATTGCTATTAATCCTCCGTGCAACTGGTGATTGAAAACGTGCATCTGGTAACCCAAAATTTCAAATATGGTTCAAAATGAATTTAAAGGCACCCCTCTCATTGTTGCCCGCTATGGGAGCACCCCACTAAGGCCCTGTCTCGGTCGGGCCCGTCCTGAGTGCTTTATAGACACTTTAAGAAATCGCGATGGATGCAGATTGCTATTAATCCTCCGTGCAACTGGTGATTGAAAATGTGCAACTGGTGATTGAAAACGTGCACCTGGTCACCCAAAACACGGTTCTCTATGCGGTTAGCGGTGTTCCATCTATTCATGTCCGCTTATGGCGCACCCTACTACGGACCTTTAGCAATGGGGGCCGGCCCGAATTATTTATGGAAGGTCTGATGATGATTTTTTTTTTTTTTTCACCATCTCTTTCTCTCTCTGCCGGGGCCGGCCAAGAGTGCTTTATGGACGGTTTAAAACATGACTATGGATGCAAATGCTCATTTTCCTCCGTGCACCTGGTGATTGAAAACGTGCATCTGGTAACCCAAAAATTATAAAAGGGTTTTAAATACTTTTACCCGTCATTCTATTGATATAGCCCGCTAGGGGAGTGCCCCACTACGGCCCTCTCTCTGTCAGGGCCGTCCTTGGGTGCTTTTTACACACTTTAAGAAATCACGATGGATGCAGATTGCTATTAATCCTCCGTGCAACTGGTGATTGAAAACGTGCATCTGGTAACCCAAAATTTCAAATATGGTTCAAAATGAATTTAAAGGCACCCCTCTCATTGTTGCCCGCTATGGGAGCACCCCACTAAGGCCCTGTCTCGGTCGGGCCCGTCCTGAGTGCTTTATAGACACTTTAAGAAATCGCGATGGATGCAGATTGCTATTAATCCTCCGTGCAACTGGTGATTGAAAATGTGCAACTGGTGATTGAAAACGTGCACCTGGTCACCCAAAACACGGTTCTCTATGCGGTTAGCGGTGTTCCATCTATTCATGTCCGCTTATGGCGCACCCTACTACGGACCTTTAGCAATGGGGGCCGGCCCGAATTATTTATGGAAGGTCTGATGATGATTTTTTTTTTTTTTCACCATCTCTTTCTCTCTCTGCCGGGGCCGGCCAAGAGTGCTTTATGGACGGTTTAAAACATGACTATGGATGCAAATGCTCATTTTCCTCCGTGCACCTGGTGATTGAAAACGTGCATCTGGTAACCCAAAAATTATAAAAGGGTTTTAAATACTTTTACCCGTCATTCTATTGATATAGCCCGCTAGGGGAGTGCCCCACTACGGCCCTCTCTCTGTCAGGGCCGTCCTTGGGTGCTTTTTACACACTTTAAGAAATCACGATGGATGCAGATTGCTATTAATCCTCCGTGCAACTGGTGATTGAAAACGTGCATCTGGTAACCCAAAAATTATAAAACGGTTTTAAATACTTTTACCGGTCATTCTATTGATATAGCCCGCTATGGGAGCACCCCACTAAGGCCCTGTCTCGGTCGGGGCCGTCCTTCAGTGCTTTATATACAGTTTCATATATTACGATGGATGCAGATTGTGATTGTTTTCCAAAAGACCCGTGTGCATCTGGTAACCCAAAAATTATAAAACTGTTTTAAATCATTTTACCGGTCATTCTATTGATATAGCCCGCTAGGGGAGTACCCTACTACGGCCCTCTCTCGGTCAGGCCCGTCCTTAGGTGCTTTATATACAGTTTAAGATATTACGATGGATGCAGATTGTGATTGTTTTCCAAAAGACCCGTGTGCATCTGGTAACCCAAAAATTAAAATATGGTTCAAAACCCGGGTAACACCACTCTATTTACGGACATGACAGTAGAGCTTACCCCCTGGAGCTATTGACCTCCAGGCTTGTAGGCCCTTACTCACCACCCGGGTATCACCCCTCTATTTCGGGGATGATACCAGCAGGGGACCCCCCCCACCTCCACAACCTCGCATACCAGGTGAACCAGGGCACCCACACTTAAGCACCCCTCCTCGGACATTAAAGCAGATAACCGCGCTGTTATGAACCGCGTGCACCTGGTCACCCAAATGGAACTTGTGCACCTGGTCACCCAAAAGGACCGGCGTGCACCTGGTCACCCAAAGGCCGGCGTGCACCTGGTCACCCAAAAGGACCATGTGCACCTGGTCACCCAAAGGCCGGCGTGCACCTGGTCACCCAAAAGGACCGTGTGCACCTGGTCACCCAAAGGCCGGCGTGCACCTGGTCACCCAAAGGACCATGTGCACCTGGTCACCCAAAAGGACCATGTGCACCTGGTCACCCAAAGGCCGGCGTGCACCTGGTCACCCAAAAGGACCATGTGCACCTGGTCACCCAAAGGCCGGCGTGCACCTGGTCACCCAAAGGACCATGTGCACCTGGTCACCCAAAAGGACCATGTGCACCTGGTCACCCAAAGGCCGGCGTGCACCTGGTCACCCAAAGGACCATGTGCACCTGGTCACCCAAAGGCCGGCGTGCACCTGGTCACCCAAAGGACCATGTGCACCTGGTCACCCAAAGGCCGGCGTGCACCTGGTCACCCAAAGGACCATGTGCACCTGG
>NW_023493657.1:1627658-1642658 GCF_013265735.2 Oncorhynchus mykiss
GGGACGGGCACCTTCATTGGACAAGAACCATGGTCATTGGATGAACCAAACCCACAAGGTGATAGCTGGGATAGAGCACCTGCCCAGGACAAGGCTCAATATCCTCCCACCACCAAGCTGGGCAACGTGGATCAAAAGTTAGGACACATCGGGCGCCGAAGGGTCTGGTCAAACCACTAAATCGGTCGCCGGCGGGAAAATGTCCAAAGTACCATGGTTCTGAGGGTCTGACTTCCCTCAAAACTGTCCGTTACTCATTTTCTATTCGGACTGAGCAGTTTGACACCACCCCCGTCTCTCTAGGACATGGAAGTCCTGTTGCCAAAAACCAGGTTTCTGAAATCGCGCCGGTACCTGTCTGGTCGACCCGCCACTGAGTGTGTAATCCAAAACAGGCCAAATATCGATGAAGCCCTGAACCTCACAGGGCTTCTGTGCGCCCCACCATCGGGGGTCAAATTCAACAAAAACGTGATAAATCAAAAAGTACACATCCGATCTTGATGGGGTTTTTTTTGCACGAAAGTGCATAAATAGACGAGCATTTACATTCAATTAAAAACGTTTTTGTATAAAACATTTTAATAGGAAATCGTGTTTCAAGTTTTGGGAAAAAAGTGAATGTCACAGGATGCATAGGTTCCTGTGGATGCGAATTTTTTTTTACATTATGTAATTGTTGCCCATCACGAGAGAGGGTATGAGACGAAATTTGGGACCTCTAGCCCTTCGGGAAGTATTTTTAATCATTTTTTGAAAATTACAGAAATTGGTCGAAAAAATGACAGAGTCCCACTTTTCACAGCCGTGCACCTGGTGATTGAAAACGTGCATCTGGTAACCCAAAAATGCGGTTCTCAATGCGCTTGCCGGTGTTACAGATATACATGTCCGATAATGATGCACCCTACTACGGACCTTTTTCAATGGGGGTCGGCCTGAATTATTTATGGAAGGTATGATTACTTTTTTTTTCTCCGTGCAACTGGTGATTGAAAACGTGCACCTGGTCACCCAAAACACGGTTCTCTATGCGGTTAGCGGTGTTCCCGAGATTCATGTCCGATAATGATGCACCCTACTACGGACCTTTTCAATGGGGGCCGGTCCGAATTATTTATGGAAGGTATGATTTTTTTTTTCTCTCTCCGTGCAACTGGTGATTGAAAACGTGCATCTGGTAACCCAAAACACGGTTCTCTATGCGGTTAGCGGTGTTCCCGAGATTCATGTCCGATAATGATGCACCCTACTACGGACCTTTTCAATGGGGGCCGGTCCGAATTATTTATGGAAGGTATGATTTTTTTTTTTTTTCAACACTTTTCCCCTCTTTTTCTCTCTCTGCCGGGGCCGGCCCTGGGTGCTTTATGGACGGTTTAAAACATGACTATGGATGCAAATGCTCATTTTCCTCCGTGCACCTGGTGATTGAAAACGTGCATCTGGTAACCCAAAAATTATAAAAGGGTTTTAAATACTTTTACCCGTCATTCTATTGATATAGCCCGCTAGGGGAGTGCCCCACTACGGCCCTCTCTCTGTCAGGGCCGTCCTTGGGTGCTTTTTACACACTTTAAGAAATCACGATGGATGCAGATTGCTATTAATCCTCCGTGCAACTGGTGATTGAAAACGTGCATCTGGTAACCCAAAATTTCAAATATGGTTCAAAATGAATTTAAAGGCACCCCTCTCATTGTTGCCCGCTATGGGAGCACCCCACTAAGGCCCTGTCTCGGTCGGGCCCGTCCTGAGTGCTTTATAGACACTTTAAGAAATCGCGATGGATGCAGATTGCTATTAATCCTCCGTGCAACTGGTGATTGAAAATGTGCAACTGGTGATTGAAAACGTGCACCTGGTCACCCAAAACACGGTTCTCTATGCGGTTAGCGGTGTTCCATCTATTCATGTCCGCTTATGGCGCACCCTACTACGGACCTTTAGCAATGGGGGCCGGCCCGAATTATTTATGGAAGGTCTGATGATGATTTTTTTTTTTTTTTCACCATCTCTTTCTCTCTCTGCCGGGGCCGGCCAAGAGTGCTTTATGGACGGTTTAAAACATGACTATGGATGCAAATGCTCATTTTCCTCCGTGCACCTGGTGATTGAAAACGTGCATCTGGTAACCCAAAAATTATAAAAGGGTTTTAAATACTTTTACCCGTCATTCTATTGATATAGCCCGCTAGGGGAGTGCCCCACTACGGCCCTCTCTCTGTCAGGGCCGTCCTTGGGTGCTTTTTACACACTTTAAGAAATCACGATGGATGCAGATTGCTATTAATCCTCCGTGCAACTGGTGATTGAAAACGTGCATCTGGTAACCCAAAATTTCAAATATGGTTCAAAATGAATTTAAAGGCACCCCTCTCATTGTTGCCCGCTATGGGAGCACCCCACTAAGGCCCTGTCTCGGTCGGGCCCGTCCTGAGTGCTTTATAGACACTTTAAGAAATCGCGATGGATGCAGATTGCTATTAATCCTCCGTGCAACTGGTGATTGAAAATGTGCAACTGGTGATTGAAAACGTGCACCTGGTCACCCAAAACACGGTTCTCTATGCGGTTAGCGGTGTTCCATCTATTCATGTCCGCTTATGGCGCACCCTACTACGGACCTTTAGCAATGGGGGCCGGCCCGAATTATTTATGGAAGGTCTGATGATGATTTTTTTTTTTTTTCACCATCTCTTTCTCTCTCTGCCGGGGCCGGCCAAGAGTGCTTTATGGACGGTTTAAAACATGACTATGGATGCAAATGCTCATTTTCCTCCGTGCACCTGGTGATTGAAAACGTGCATCTGGTAACCCAAAAATTATAAAAGGGTTTTAAATACTTTTACCCGTCATTCTATTGATATAGCCCGCTAGGGGAGTGCCCCACTACGGCCCTCTCTCTGTCAGGGCCGTCCTTGGGTGCTTTTTACACACTTTAAGAAATCACGATGGATGCAGATTGCTATTAATCCTCCGTGCAACTGGTGATTGAAAACGTGCATCTGGTAACCCAAAATTTCAAATATGGTTCAAAATGAATTTAAAGGCACCCCTCTCATTGTTGCCCGCTATGGGAGCACCCCACTAAGGCCCTGTCTCGGTCGGGCCCGTCCTGAGTGCTTTATAGACACTTTAAGAAATCGCGATGGATGCAGATTGCTATTAATCCTCCGTGCAACTGGTGATTGAAAATGTGCAACTGGTGATTGAAAACGTGCACCTGGTCACCCAAAACACGGTTCTCTATGCGGTTAGCGGTGTTCCATCTATTCATGTCCGCTTATGGCGCACCCTACTACGGACCTTTAGCAATGGGGGCCGGCCCGAATTATTTATGGAAGGTCTGATGATGATTTTTTTTTTTTTTTCACCATCTCTTTCTCTCTCTGCCGGGGCCGGCCAAGAGTGCTTTATGGACGGTTTAAAACATGACTATGGATGCAAATGCTCATTTTCCTCCGTGCACCTGGTGATTGAAAACGTGCATCTGGTAACCCAAAAATTATAAAAGGGTTTTAAATACTTTTACCCGTCATTCTATTGATATAGCCCGCTAGGGGAGTGCCCCACTACGGCCCTCTCTCTGTCAGGGCCGTCCTTGGGTGCTTTTTACACACTTTAAGAAATCACGATGGATGCAGATTGCTATTAATCCTCCGTGCAACTGGTGATTGAAAACGTGCATCTGGTAACCCAAAATTTCAAATATGGTTCAAAATGAATTTAAAGGCACCCCTCTCATTGTTGCCCGCTATGGGAGCACCCCACTAAGGCCCTGTCTCGGTCGGGCCCGTCCTGAGTGCTTTATAGACACTTTAAGAAATCGCGATGGATGCAGATTGCTATTAATCCTCCGTGCAACTGGTGATTGAAAATGTGCAACTGGTGATTGAAAACGTGCACCTGGTCACCCAAAACACGGTTCTCTATGCGGTTAGCGGTGTTCCATCTATTCATGTCCGCTTATGGCGCACCCTACTACGGACCTTTAGCAATGGGGGCCGGCCCGAATTATTTATGGAAGGTCTGATGATGATTTTTTTTTTTTTTCACCATCTCTTTCTCTCTCTGCCGGGGCCGGCCAAGAGTGCTTTATGGACGGTTTAAAACATGACTATGGATGCAAATGCTCATTTTCCTCCGTGCACCTGGTGATTGAAAACGTGCATCTGGTAACCCAAAAATTATAAAAGGGTTTTAAATACTTTTACCCGTCATTCTATTGATATAGCCCGCTAGGGGAGTGCCCCACTACGGCCCTCTCTCTGTCAGGGCCGTCCTTGGGTGCTTTTTACACACTTTAAGAAATCACGATGGATGCAGATTGCTATTAATCCTCCGTGCAACTGGTGATTGAAAACGTGCATCTGGTAACCCAAAATTTCAAATATGGTTCAAAATGAATTTAAAGGCACCCCTCTCATTGTTGCCCGCTATGGGAGCACCCCACTAAGGCCCTGTCTCGGTCGGGCCCGTCCTGAGTGCTTTATAGACACTTTAAGAAATCGCGATGGATGCAGATTGCTATTAATCCTCCGTGCAACTGGTGATTGAAAATGTGCAACTGGTGATTGAAAACGTGCACCTGGTCACCCAAAACACGGTTCTCTATGCGGTTAGCGGTGTTCCATCTATTCATGTCCGCTTATGGCGCACCCTACTACGGACCTTTAGCAATGGGGGCCGGCCCGAATTATTTATGGAAGGTCTGATGATGATTTTTTTTTTTTTTCACCATCTCTTTCTCTCTCTGCCGGGGCCGGCCAAGAGTGCTTTATGGACGGTTTAAAACATGACTATGGATGCAAATGCTCATTTTCCTCCGTGCACCTGGTGATTGAAAACGTGCATCTGGTAACCCAAAAATTATAAAAGGGTTTTAAATACTTTTACCCGTCATTCTATTGATATAGCCCGCTAGGGGAGTGCCCCACTACGGCCCTCTCTCTGTCAGGGCCGTCCTTGGGTGCTTTTTACACACTTTAAGAAATCACGATGGATGCAGATTGCTATTAATCCTCCGTGCAACTGGTGATTGAAAACGTGCATCTGGTAACCCAAAATTTCAAATATGGTTCAAAATGAATTTAAAGGCACCCCTCTCATTGTTGCCCGCTATGGGAGCACCCCACTAAGGCCCTGTCTCGGTCGGGCCCGTCCTGAGTGCTTTATAGACACTTTAAGAAATCGCGATGGATGCAGATTGCTATTAATCCTCCGTGCAACTGGTGATTGAAAATGTGCAACTGGTGATTGAAAACGTGCACCTGGTCACCCAAAACACGGTTCTCTATGCGGTTAGCGGTGTTCCATCTATTCATGTCCGCTTATGGCGCACCCTACTACGGACCTTTAGCAATGGGGGCCGGCCCGAATTATTTATGGAAGGTCTGATGATGATTTTTTTTTTTTTTCACCATCTCTTTCTCTCTCTGCCGGGGCCGGCCAAGAGTGCTTTATGGACGGTTTAAAACATGACTATGGATGCAAATGCTCATTTTCCTCCGTGCACCTGGTGATTGAAAACGTGCATCTGGTAACCCAAAAATTATAAAAGGGTTTTAAATACTTTTACCCGTCATTCTATTGATATAGCCCGCTAGGGGAGTGCCCCACTACGGCCCTCTCTCTGTCAGGGCCGTCCTTGGGTGCTTTTTACACACTTTAAGAAATCACGATGGATGCAGATTGCTATTAATCCTCCGTGCAACTGGTGATTGAAAACGTGCATCTGGTAACCCAAAATTTCAAATATGGTTCAAAATGAATTTAAAGGCACCCCTCTCATTGTTGCCCGCTATGGGAGCACCCCACTAAGGCCCTGTCTCGGTCGGGCCCGTCCTGAGTGCTTTATAGACACTTTAAGAAATCGCGATGGATGCAGATTGCTATTAATCCTCCGTGCAACTGGTGATTGAAAATGTGCAACTGGTGATTGAAAACGTGCACCTGGTCACCCAAAACACGGTTCTCTATGCGGTTAGCGGTGTTCCATCTATTCATGTCCGCTTATGGCGCACCCTACTACGGACCTTTAGCAATGGGGGCCGGCCCGAATTATTTATGGAAGGTCTGATGATGATTTTTTTTTTTTTTCACCATCTCTTTCTCTCTCTGCCGGGGCCGGCCAAGAGTGCTTTATGGACGGTTTAAAACATGACTATGGATGCAAATGCTCATTTTCCTCCGTGCACCTGGTGATTGAAAACGTGCATCTGGTAACCCAAAAATTATAAAAGGGTTTTAAATACTTTTACCCGTCATTCTATTGATATAGCCCGCTAGGGGAGTGCCCCACTACGGCCCTCTCTCTGTCAGGGCCGTCCTTGGGTGCTTTTTACACACTTTAAGAAATCACGATGGATGCAGATTGCTATTAATCCTCCGTGCAACTGGTGATTGAAAACGTGCATCTGGTAACCCAAAATTTCAAATATGGTTCAAAATGAATTTAAAGGCACCCCTCTCATTGTTGCCCGCTATGGGAGCACCCCACTAAGGCCCTGTCTCGGTCGGGCCCGTCCTGAGTGCTTTATAGACACTTTAAGAAATCGCGATGGATGCAGATTGCTATTAATCCTCCGTGCAACTGGTGATTGAAAATGTGCAACTGGTGATTGAAAACGTGCACCTGGTCACCCAAAACACGGTTCTCTATGCGGTTAGCGGTGTTCCATCTATTCATGTCCGCTTATGGCGCACCCTACTACGGACCTTTAGCAATGGGGGCCGGCCCGAATTATTTATGGAAGGTCTGATGATGATTTTTTTTTTTTTTTCACCATCTCTTTCTCTCTCTGCCGGGGCCGGCCAAGAGTGCTTTATGGACGGTTTAAAACATGACTATGGATGCAAATGCTCATTTTCCTCCGTGCACCTGGTGATTGAAAACGTGCATCTGGTAACCCAAAAATTATAAAAGGGTTTTAAATACTTTTACCCGTCATTCTATTGATATAGCCCGCTAGGGGAGTGCCCCACTACGGCCCTCTCTCTGTCAGGGCCGTCCTTGGGTGCTTTTTACACACTTTAAGAAATCACGATGGATGCAGATTGCTATTAATCCTCCGTGCAACTGGTGATTGAAAACGTGCATCTGGTAACCCAAAATTTCAAATATGGTTCAAAATGAATTTAAAGGCACCCCTCTCATTGTTGCCCGCTATGGGAGCACCCCACTAAGGCCCTGTCTCGGTCGGGCCCGTCCTGAGTGCTTTATAGACACTTTAAGAAATCGCGATGGATGCAGATTGCTATTAATCCTCCGTGCAACTGGTGATTGAAAATGTGCAACTGGTGATTGAAAACGTGCACCTGGTCACCCAAAACACGGTTCTCTATGCGGTTAGCGGTGTTCCATCTATTCATGTCCGCTTATGGCGCACCCTACTACGGACCTTTAGCAATGGGGGCCGGCCCGAATTATTTATGGAAGGTCTGATGATGATTTTTTTTTTTTTTTCACCATCTCTTTCTCTCTCTGCCGGGGCCGGCCAAGAGTGCTTTATGGACGGTTTAAAACATGACTATGGATGCAAATGCTCATTTTCCTCCGTGCACCTGGTGATTGAAAACGTGCATCTGGTAACCCAAAAATTATAAAAGGGTTTTAAATACTTTTACCCGTCATTCTATTGATATAGCCCGCTAGGGGAGTGCCCCACTACGGCCCTCTCTCTGTCAGGGCCGTCCTTGGGTGCTTTTTACACACTTTAAGAAATCACGATGGATGCAGATTGCTATTAATCCTCCGTGCAACTGGTGATTGAAAACGTGCATCTGGTAACCCAAAATTTCAAATATGGTTCAAAATGAATTTAAAGGCACCCCTCTCATTGTTGCCCGCTATGGGAGCACCCCACTAAGGCCCTGTCTCGGTCGGGCCCGTCCTGAGTGCTTTATAGACACTTTAAGAAATCGCGATGGATGCAGATTGCTATTAATCCTCCGTGCAACTGGTGATTGAAAATGTGCAACTGGTGATTGAAAACGTGCACCTGGTCACCCAAAACACGGTTCTCTATGCGGTTAGCGGTGTTCCATCTATTCATGTCCGCTTATGGCGCACCCTACTACGGACCTTTAGCAATGGGGGCCGGCCCGAATTATTTATGGAAGGTCTGATGATGATTTTTTTTTTTTTTTCACCATCTCTTTCTCTCTCTGCCGGGGCCGGCCAAGAGTGCTTTATGGACGGTTTAAAACATGACTATGGATGCAAATGCTCATTTTCCTCCGTGCACCTGGTGATTGAAAACGTGCATCTGGTAACCCAAAAATTATAAAAGGGTTTTAAATACTTTTACCCGTCATTCTATTGATATAGCCCGCTAGGGGAGTGCCCCACTACGGCCCTCTCTCTGTCAGGGCCGTCCTTGGGTGCTTTTTACACACTTTAAGAAATCACGATGGATGCAGATTGCTATTAATCCTCCGTGCAACTGGTGATTGAAAACGTGCATCTGGTAACCCAAAATTTCAAATATGGTTCAAAATGAATTTAAAGGCACCCCTCTCATTGTTGCCCGCTATGGGAGCACCCCACTAAGGCCCTGTCTCGGTCGGGCCCGTCCTGAGTGCTTTATAGACACTTTAAGAAATCGCGATGGATGCAGATTGCTATTAATCCTCCGTGCAACTGGTGATTGAAAATGTGCAACTGGTGATTGAAAACGTGCACCTGGTCACCCAAAACACGGTTCTCTATGCGGTTAGCGGTGTTCCATCTATTCATGTCCGCTTATGGCGCACCCTACTACGGACCTTTAGCAATGGGGGCCGGCCCGAATTATTTATGGAAGGTCTGATGATGATTTTTTTTTTTTTTCACCATCTCTTTCTCTCTCTGCCGGGGCCGGCCAAGAGTGCTTTATGGACGGTTTAAAACATGACTATGGATGCAAATGCTCATTTTCCTCCGTGCACCTGGTGATTGAAAACGTGCATCTGGTAACCCAAAAATTATAAAAGGGTTTTAAATACTTTTACCCGTCATTCTATTGATATAGCCCGCTAGGGGAGTGCCCCACTACGGCCCTCTCTCTGTCAGGGCCGTCCTTGGGTGCTTTTTACACACTTTAAGAAATCACGATGGATGCAGATTGCTATTAATCCTCCGTGCAACTGGTGATTGAAAACGTGCATCTGGTAACCCAAAATTTCAAATATGGTTCAAAATGAATTTAAAGGCACCCCTCTCATTGTTGCCCGCTATGGGAGCACCCCACTAAGGCCCTGTCTCGGTCGGGCCCGTCCTGAGTGCTTTATAGACACTTTAAGAAATCGCGATGGATGCAGATTGCTATTAATCCTCCGTGCAACTGGTGATTGAAAATGTGCAACTGGTGATTGAAAACGTGCACCTGGTCACCCAAAACACGGTTCTCTATGCGGTTAGCGGTGTTCCATCTATTCATGTCCGCTTATGGCGCACCCTACTACGGACCTTTAGCAATGGGGGCCGGCCCGAATTATTTATGGAAGGTCTGATGATGATTTTTTTTTTTTTTCACCATCTCTTTCTCTCTCTGCCGGGGCCGGCCAAGAGTGCTTTATGGACGGTTTAAAACATGACTATGGATGCAAATGCTCATTTTCCTCCGTGCACCTGGTGATTGAAAACGTGCATCTGGTAACCCAAAAATTATAAAAGGGTTTTAAATACTTTTACCCGTCATTCTATTGATATAGCCCGCTAGGGGAGTGCCCCACTACGGCCCTCTCTCTGTCAGGGCCGTCCTTGGGTGCTTTTTACACACTTTAAGAAATCACGATGGATGCAGATTGCTATTAATCCTCCGTGCAACTGGTGATTGAAAACGTGCATCTGGTAACCCAAAATTTCAAATATGGTTCAAAATGAATTTAAAGGCACCCCTCTCATTGTTGCCCGCTATGGGAGCACCCCACTAAGGCCCTGTCTCGGTCGGGCCCGTCCTGAGTGCTTTATAGACACTTTAAGAAATCGCGATGGATGCAGATTGCTATTAATCCTCCGTGCAACTGGTGATTGAAAATGTGCAACTGGTGATTGAAAACGTGCACCTGGTCACCCAAAACACGGTTCTCTATGCGGTTAGCGGTGTTCCATCTATTCATGTCCGCTTATGGCGCACCCTACTACGGACCTTTAGCAATGGGGGCCGGCCCGAATTATTTATGGAAGGTCTGATGATGATTTTTTTTTTTTTTCACCATCTCTTTCTCTCTCTGCCGGGGCCGGCCAAGAGTGCTTTATGGACGGTTTAAAACATGACTATGGATGCAAATGCTCATTTTCCTCCGTGCACCTGGTGATTGAAAACGTGCATCTGGTAACCCAAAAATTATAAAAGGGTTTTAAATACTTTTACCCGTCATTCTATTGATATAGCCCGCTAGGGGAGTGCCCCACTACGGCCCTCTCTCTGTCAGGGCCGTCCTTGGGTGCTTTTTACACACTTTAAGAAATCACGATGGATGCAGATTGCTATTAATCCTCCGTGCAACTGGTGATTGAAAACGTGCATCTGGTAACCCAAAATTTCAAATATGGTTCAAAATGAATTTAAAGGCACCCCTCTCATTGTTGCCCGCTATGGGAGCACCCCACTAAGGCCCTGTCTCGGTCGGGCCCGTCCTGAGTGCTTTATAGACACTTTAAGAAATCGCGATGGATGCAGATTGCTATTAATCCTCCGTGCAACTGGTGATTGAAAATGTGCAACTGGTGATTGAAAACGTGCACCTGGTCACCCAAAACACGGTTCTCTATGCGGTTAGCGGTGTTCCATCTATTCATGTCCGCTTATGGCGCACCCTACTACGGACCTTTAGCAATGGGGGCCGGCCCGAATTATTTATGGAAGGTCTGATGATGATTTTTTTTTTTTTTCACCATCTCTTTCTCTCTCTGCCGGGGCCGGCCAAGAGTGCTTTATGGACGGTTTAAAACATGACTATGGATGCAAATGCTCATTTTCCTCCGTGCACCTGGTGATTGAAAACGTGCATCTGGTAACCCAAAAATTATAAAAGGGTTTTAAATACTTTTACCCGTCATTCTATTGATATAGCCCGCTAGGGGAGTGCCCCACTACGGCCCTCTCTCTGTCAGGGCCGTCCTTGGGTGCTTTTTACACACTTTAAGAAATCACGATGGATGCAGATTGCTATTAATCCTCCGTGCAACTGGTGATTGAAAACGTGCATCTGGTAACCCAAAATTTCAAATATGGTTCAAAATGAATTTAAAGGCACCCCTCTCATTGTTGCCCGCTATGGGAGCACCCCACTAAGGCCCTGTCTCGGTCGGGCCCGTCCTGAGTGCTTTATAGACACTTTAAGAAATCGCGATGGATGCAGATTGCTATTAATCCTCCGTGCAACTGGTGATTGAAAATGTGCAACTGGTGATTGAAAACGTGCACCTGGTCACCCAAAACACGGTTCTCTATGCGGTTAGCGGTGTTCCATCTATTCATGTCCGCTTATGGCGCACCCTACTACGGACCTTTAGCAATGGGGGCCGGCCCGAATTATTTATGGAAGGTCTGATGATGATTTTTTTTTTTTTCACCATCTCTTTCTCTCTCTGCCGGGGCCGGCCAAGAGTGCTTTATGGACGGTTTAAAACATGACTATGGATGCAAATGCTCATTTTCCTCCGTGCACCTGGTGATTGAAAACGTGCATCTGGTAACCCAAAAATTATAAAAGGGTTTTAAATACTTTTACCCGTCATTCTATTGATATAGCCCGCTAGGGGAGTGCCCCACTACGGCCCTCTCTCTGTCAGGGCCGTCCTTGGGTGCTTTTTACACACTTTAAGAAATCACGATGGATGCAGATTGCTATTAATCCTCCGTGCAACTGGTGATTGAAAACGTGCATCTGGTAACCCAAAATTTCAAATATGGTTCAAAATGAATTTAAAGGCACCCCTCTCATTGTTGCCCGCTATGGGAGCACCCCACTAAGGCCCTGTCTCGGTCGGGCCCGTCCTGAGTGCTTTATAGACACTTTAAGAAATCGCGATGGATGCAGATTGCTATTAATCCTCCGTGCAACTGGTGATTGAAAATGTGCAACTGGTGATTGAAAACGTGCACCTGGTCACCCAAAACACGGTTCTCTATGCGGTTAGCGGTGTTCCATCTATTCATGTCCGCTTATGGCGCACCCTACTACGGACCTTTAGCAATGGGGGCCGGCCCGAATTATTTATGGAAGGTCTGATGATGATTTTTTTTTTTTTTTCACCATCTCTTTCTCTCTCTGCCGGGGCCGGCCAAGAGTGCTTTATGGACGGTTTAAAACATGACTATGGATGCAAATGCTCATTTTCCTCCGTGCACCTGGTGATTGAAAACGTGCATCTGGTAACCCAAAAATTATAAAAGGGTTTTAAATACTTTTACCCGTCATTCTATTGATATAGCCCGCTAGGGGAGTGCCCCACTACGGCCCTCTCTCTGTCAGGGCCGTCCTTGGGTGCTTTTTACACACTTTAAGAAATCACGATGGATGCAGATTGCTATTAATCCTCCGTGCAACTGGTGATTGAAAACGTGCATCTGGTAACCCAAAATTTCAAATATGGTTCAAAATGAATTTAAAGGCACCCCTCTCATTGTTGCCCGCTATGGGAGCACCCCACTAAGGCCCTGTCTCGGTCGGGCCCGTCCTGAGTGCTTTATAGACACTTTAAGAAATCGCGATGGATGCAGATTGCTATTAATCCTCCGTGCAACTGGTGATTGAAAATGTGCAACTGGTGATTGAAAACGTGCACCTGGTCACCCAAAACACGGTTCTCTATGCGGTTAGCGGTGTTCCATCTATTCATGTCCGCTTATGGCGCACCCTACTACGGACCTTTAGCAATGGGGGCCGGCCCGAATTATTTATGGAAGGTCTGATGATGATTTTTTTTTTTTTTCACCATCTCTTTCTCTCTCTGCCGGGGCCGGCCAAGAGTGCTTTATGGACGGTTTAAAACATGACTATGGATGCAAATGCTCATTTTCCTCCGTGCACCTGGTGATTGAAAACGTGCATCTGGTAACCCAAAAATTATAAAAGGGTTTTAAATACTTTTACCCGTCATTCTATTGATATAGCCCGCTAGGGGAGTGCCCCACTACGGCCCTCTCTCTGTCAGGGCCGTCCTTGGGTGCTTTTTACACACTTTAAGAAATCACGATGGATGCAGATTGCTATTAATCCTCCGTGCAACTGGTGATTGAAAACGTGCATCTGGTAACCCAAAATTTCAAATATGGTTCAAAATGAATTTAAAGGCACCCCTCTCATTGTTGCCCGCTATGGGAGCACCCCACTAAGGCCCTGTCTCGGTCGGGCCCGTCCTGAGTGCTTTATAGACACTTTAAGAAATCGCGATGGATGCAGATTGCTATTAATCCTCCGTGCAACTGGTGATTGAAAATGTGCAACTGGTGATTGAAAACGTGCACCTGGTCACCCAAAACACGGTTCTCTATGCGGTTAGCGGTGTTCCATCTATTCATGTCCGCTTATGGCGCACCCTACTACGGACCTTTAGCAATGGGGGCCGGCCCGAATTATTTATGGAAGGTCTGATGATGATTTTTTTTTTTTTTCACCATCTCTTTCTCTCTCTGCCGGGGCCGGCCAAGAGTGCTTTATGGACGGTTTAAAACATGACTATGGATGCAAATGCTCATTTTCCTCCGTGCACCTGGTGATTGAAAACGTGCATCTGGTAACCCAAAAATTATAAAAGGGTTTTAAATACTTTTACCCGTCATTCTATTGATATAGCCCGCTAGGGGAGTGCCCCACTACGGCCCTCTCTCTGTCAGGGCCGTCCTTGGGTGCTTTTTACACACTTTAAGAAATCACGATGGATGCAGATTGCTATTAATCCTCCGTGCAACTGGTGATTGAAAACGTGCATCTGGTAACCCAAAATTTCAAATATGGTTCAAAATGAATTTAAAGGCACCCCTCTCATTGTTGCCCGCTATGGGAGCACCCCACTAAGGCCCTGTCTCGGTCGGGCCCGTCCTGAGTGCTTTATAGACACTTTAAGAAATCGCGATGGATGCAGATTGCTATTAATCCTCCGTGCAACTGGTGATTGAAAATGTGCAACTGGTGATTGAAAACGTGCACCTGGTCACCCAAAACACGGTTCTCTATGCGGTTAGCGGTGTTCCATCTATTCATGTCCGCTTATGGCGCACCCTACTACGGACCTTTAGCAATGGGGGCCGGCCCGAATTATTTATGGAAGGTCTGATGATGATTTTTTTTTTTTTCACCATCTCTTTCTCTCTCTGCCGGGGCCGGCCAAGAGTGCTTTATGGACGGTTTAAAACATGACTATGGATGCAAATGCTCATTTTCCTCCGTGCACCTGGTGATTGAAAACGTGCATCTGGTAACCCAAAAATTATAAAAGGGTTTTAAATACTTTTACCCGTCATTCTATTGATATAGCCCGCTAGGGGAGTGCCCCACTACGGCCCTCTCTCTGTCAGGGCCGTCCTTGGGTGCTTTTTACACACTTTAAGAAATCACGATGGATGCAGATTGCTATTAATCCTCCGTGCAACTGGTGATTGAAAACGTGCATCTGGTAACCCAAAAATTATAAAACGGTTTTAAATACTTTTACCGGTCATTCTATTGATATAGCCCGCTATGGGAGCACCCCACTAAGGCCCTGTCTCGGTCGGGGCCGTCCTTCAGTGCTTTATATACAGTTTCATATATTACGATGGATGCAGATTGTGATTGTTTTCCAAAAGACCCGTGTGCATCTGGTAACCCAAAAATTATAAAACTGTTTTAAATCATTTTACCGGTCATTCTATTGATATAGCCCGCTAGGGGAGTACCCTACTACGGCCCTCTCTCGGTCAGGCCCGTCCTTAGGTGCTTTATATACAGTTTAAGATATTACGATGGATGCAGATTGTGATTGTTTTCCAAAAGACCCGTGTGCATCTGGTAACCCAAAAATTAAAA
>NW_023493657.1:1655158-1662658 GCF_013265735.2 Oncorhynchus mykiss
GGGAGCACCCCACTAAGGCCCTGTCTCGGTCGGGCCCGTCCTGAGTGCTTTATAGACACTTTAAGAAATCGCGATGGATGCAGATTGCTATTAATCCTCCGTGCAACTGGTGATTGAAAATGTGCAACTGGTGATTGAAAACGTGCACCTGGTCACCCAAAACACGGTTCTCTATGCGGTTAGCGGTGTTCCATCTATTCATGTCCGCTTATGGCGCACCCTACTACGGACCTTTAGCAATGGGGGCCGGCCCGAATTATTTATGGAAGGTCTGATGATGATTTTTTTTTTTTTTCACCATCTCTTTCTCTCTCTGCCGGGGCCGGCCAAGAGTGCTTTATGGACGGTTTAAAACATGACTATGGATGCAAATGCTCATTTTCCTCCGTGCACCTGGTGATTGAAAACGTGCATCTGGTAACCCAAAAATTATAAAAGGGTTTTAAATACTTTTACCCGTCATTCTATTGATATAGCCCGCTAGGGGAGTGCCCCACTACGGCCCTCTCTCTGTCAGGGCCGTCCTTGGGTGCTTTTTACACACTTTAAGAAATCACGATGGATGCAGATTGCTATTAATCCTCCGTGCAACTGGTGATTGAAAACGTGCATCTGGTAACCCAAAATTTCAAATATGGTTCAAAATGAATTTAAAGGCACCCCTCTCATTGTTGCCCGCTATGGGAGCACCCCACTAAGGCCCTGTCTCGGTCGGGCCCGTCCTGAGTGCTTTATAGACACTTTAAGAAATCGCGATGGATGCAGATTGCTATTAATCCTCCGTGCAACTGGTGATTGAAAATGTGCAACTGGTGATTGAAAACGTGCACCTGGTCACCCAAAACACGGTTCTCTATGCGGTTAGCGGTGTTCCATCTATTCATGTCCGCTTATGGCGCACCCTACTACGGACCTTTAGCAATGGGGGCCGGCCCGAATTATTTATGGAAGGTCTGATGATGATTTTTTTTTTTTTTCACCATCTCTTTCTCTCTCTGCCGGGGCCGGCCAAGAGTGCTTTATGGACGGTTTAAAACATGACTATGGATGCAAATGCTCATTTTCCTCCGTGCACCTGGTGATTGAAAACGTGCATCTGGTAACCCAAAAATTATAAAAGGGTTTTAAATACTTTTACCCGTCATTCTATTGATATAGCCCGCTAGGGGAGTGCCCCACTACGGCCCTCTCTCTGTCAGGGCCGTCCTTGGGTGCTTTTTACACACTTTAAGAAATCACGATGGATGCAGATTGCTATTAATCCTCCGTGCAACTGGTGATTGAAAACGTGCATCTGGTAACCCAAAATTTCAAATATGGTTCAAAATGAATTTAAAGGCACCCCTCTCATTGTTGCCCGCTATGGGAGCACCCCACTAAGGCCCTGTCTCGGTCGGGCCCGTCCTGAGTGCTTTATAGACACTTTAAGAAATCGCGATGGATGCAGATTGCTATTAATCCTCCGTGCAACTGGTGATTGAAAATGTGCAACTGGTGATTGAAAACGTGCACCTGGTCACCCAAAACACGGTTCTCTATGCGGTTAGCGGTGTTCCATCTATTCATGTCCGCTTATGGCGCACCCTACTACGGACCTTTAGCAATGGGGGCCGGCCCGAATTATTTATGGAAGGTCTGATGATGATTTTTTTTTTTTTTCACCATCTCTTTCTCTCTCTGCCGGGGCCGGCCAAGAGTGCTTTATGGACGGTTTAAAACATGACTATGGATGCAAATGCTCATTTTCCTCCGTGCACCTGGTGATTGAAAACGTGCATCTGGTAACCCAAAAATTATAAAAGGGTTTTAAATACTTTTACCCGTCATTCTATTGATATAGCCCGCTAGGGGAGTGCCCCACTACGGCCCTCTCTCTGTCAGGGCCGTCCTTGGGTGCTTTTTACACACTTTAAGAAATCACGATGGATGCAGATTGCTATTAATCCTCCGTGCAACTGGTGATTGAAAACGTGCATCTGGTAACCCAAAATTTCAAATATGGTTCAAAATGAATTTAAAGGCACCCCTCTCATTGTTGCCCGCTATGGGAGCACCCCACTAAGGCCCTGTCTCGGTCGGGCCCGTCCTGAGTGCTTTATAGACACTTTAAGAAATCGCGATGGATGCAGATTGCTATTAATCCTCCGTGCAACTGGTGATTGAAAATGTGCAACTGGTGATTGAAAACGTGCACCTGGTCACCCAAAACACGGTTCTCTATGCGGTTAGCGGTGTTCCATCTATTCATGTCCGCTTATGGCGCACCCTACTACGGACCTTTAGCAATGGGGGCCGGCCCGAATTATTTATGGAAGGTCTGATGATGATTTTTTTTTTTTTTCACCATCTCTTTCTCTCTCTGCCGGGGCCGGCCAAGAGTGCTTTATGGACGGTTTAAAACATGACTATGGATGCAAATGCTCATTTTCCTCCGTGCACCTGGTGATTGAAAACGTGCATCTGGTAACCCAAAAATTATAAAAGGGTTTTAAATACTTTTACCCGTCATTCTATTGATATAGCCCGCTAGGGGAGTGCCCCACTACGGCCCTCTCTCTGTCAGGGCCGTCCTTGGGTGCTTTTTACACACTTTAAGAAATCACGATGGATGCAGATTGCTATTAATCCTCCGTGCAACTGGTGATTGAAAACGTGCATCTGGTAACCCAAAATTCAAATATGGTTCAAAATGAATTTAAAGGCACCCCTCTCATTGTTGCCCGCTATGGGAGCACCCCACTAAGGCCCTGTCTCGGTCGGGCCCGTCCTGAGTGCTTTATAGACACTTTAAGAAATCGCGATGGATGCAGATTGCTATTAATCCTCCGTGCAACTGGTGATTGAAAATGTGCAACTGGTGATTGAAAACGTGCACCTGGTCACCCAAAACACGGTTCTCTATGCGGTTAGCGGTGTTCCATCTATTCATGTCCGCTTATGGCGCACCCTACTACGGACCTTTAGCAATGGGGGCCGGCCCGAATTATTTATGGAAGGTCTGATGATGATTTTTTTTTTTTTTCACCATCTCTTTCTCTCTCTGCCGGGGCCGGCCAAGAGTGCTTTATGGACGGTTTAAAACATGACTATGGATGCAAATGCTCATTTTCCTCCGTGCACCTGGTGATTGAAAACGTGCATCTGGTAACCCAAAAATTATAAAAGGGTTTTAAATACTTTTACCCGTCATTCTATTGATATAGCCCGCTAGGGGAGTGCCCCACTACGGCCCTCTCTCTGTCAGGGCCGTCCTTGGGTGCTTTTTACACACTTTAAGAAATCACGATGGATGCAGATTGCTATTAATCCTCCGTGCAACTGGTGATTGAAAACGTGCATCTGGTAACCCAAAATTTCAAATATGGTTCAAAATGAATTTAAAGGCACCCCTCTCATTGTTGCCCGCTATGGGAGCACCCCACTAAGGCCCTGTCTCGGTCGGGCCCGTCCTGAGTGCTTTATAGACACTTTAAGAAATCGCGATGGATGCAGATTGCTATTAATCCTCCGTGCAACTGGTGATTGAAAATGTGCAACTGGTGATTGAAAACGTGCACCTGGTCACCCAAAACACGGTTCTCTATGCGGTTAGCGGTGTTCCATCTATTCATGTCCGCTTATGGCGCACCCTACTACGGACCTTTAGCAATGGGGGCCGGCCCGAATTATTTATGGAAGGTCTGATGATGATTTTTTTTTTTTTCACCATCTCTTTCTCTCTCTGCCGGGGCGGCCAAGAGTGCTTTATGGACGGTTTAAAACATGACTATGGATGCAAATGCTCATTTTCCTCCGTGCACCTGGTGATTGAAAACGTGCATCTGGTAACCCAAAAATTATAAAAGGGTTTTAAATACTTTTACCCGTCATTCTATTGATATAGCCCGCTAGGGGAGTGCCCCACTACGGCCCTCTCTCTGTCAGGGCCGTCCTTGGGTGCTTTTTACACACTTTAAGAAATCACGATGGATGCAGATTGCTATTAATCCTCCGTGCAACTGGTGATTGAAAACGTGCATCTGGTAACCCAAAATTTCAAATATGGTTCAAAATGAATTTAAAGGCACCCCTCTCATTGTTGCCCGCTATGGGAGCACCCCACTAAGGCCCTGTCTCGGTCGGGCCCGTCCTGAGTGCTTTATAGACACTTTAAGAAATCGCGATGGATGCAGATTGCTATTAATCCTCCGTGCAACTGGTGATTGAAAATGTGCAACTGGTGATTGAAAACGTGCACCTGGTCACCCAAAACACGGTTCTCTATGCGGTTAGCGGTGTTCCATCTATTCATGTCCGCTTATGGCGCACCCTACTACGGACCTTTAGCAATGGGGGCCGGCCCGAATTATTTATGGAAGGTCTGATGATGATTTTTTTTTTTTTTCACCATCTCTTTCTCTCTCTGCCGGGGCCGGCCAAGAGTGCTTTATGGACGGTTTAAAACATGACTATGGATGCAAATGCTCATTTTCCTCCGTGCACCTGGTGATTGAAAACGTGCATCTGGTAACCCAAAAATTATAAAAGGGTTTTAAATACTTTTACCCGTCATTCTATTGATATAGCCCGCTAGGGGAGTGCCCCACTACGGCCCTCTCTCTGTCAGGGCCGTCCTTGGGTGCTTTTTACACACTTTAAGAAATCACGATGGATGCAGATTGCTATTAATCCTCCGTGCAACTGGTGATTGAAAACGTGCATCTGGTAACCCAAAAATTATAAAACGGTTTTAAATACTTTTACCGGTCATTCTATTGATATAGCCCGCTATGGGAGCACCCCACTAAGGCCCTGTCTCGGTCGGGGCCGTCCTTCAGTGCTTTATATACAGTTTCATATATTACGATGGATGCAGATTGTGATTGTTTTCCAAAAGACCCGTGTGCATCTGGTAACCCAAAAATTATAAAACTGTTTTAAATCATTTTACCGGTCATTCTATTGATATAGCCCGCTAGGGGAGTACCCTACTACGGCCCTCTCTCGGTCAGGCCCGTCCTTAGGTGCTTTATATACAGTTTAAGATATTACGATGGATGCAGATTGTGATTGTTTTCCAAAAGACCCGTGTGCATCTGGTAACCCAAAAATTAAAATATGGTTCAAAACCCGGGTAACACCACTCTATTTACGGACATGACAGTAGAGCTTACCCCCTGGAGCTATTGACCTCCAGGCTTGTAGGCCCTTACTCACCACCCGGGTATCACCCCTCTATTTCGGGGATGATACCAGCAGGGGACCCCCCCCACCTCCACAACCTCGCATACCAGGTGAACCAGGGCACCCACACTTAAGCACCCCTCCTCGGACATTAAAGCAGATAACCGCGCTGTTATGAACCGCGTGCACCTGGTCACCCAAATGGAACTTGTGCACCTGGTCACCCAAAAGGACCGGCGTGCACCTGGTCACCCAAAGGCCGGCGTGCACCTGGTCACCCAAAAGGACCATGTGCACCTGGTCACCCAAAGGCCGGCGTGCACCTGGTCACCCAAAAGGACCGTGTGCACCTGGTCACCCAAAGGCCGGCGTGCACCTGGTCACCCAAAGGACCATGTGCACCTGGTCACCCAAAAGGACCATGTGCACCTGGTCACCCAAAGGCCGGCGTGCACCTGGTCACCCAAAAGGACCATGTGCACCTGGTCACCCAAAGGCCGGCGTGCACCTGGTCACCCAAAGGACCATGTGCACCTGGTCACCCAAAAGGACCATGTGCACCTGGTCACCCAAAGGCCGGCGTGCACCTGGTCACCCAAAGGACCATGTGCACCTGGTCACCCAAAGGCCGGCGTGCACCTGGTCACCCAAAGGACCATGTGCACCTGGTCACCCAAAGGCCGGCGTGCACCTGGTCACCCAAAGGACCATGTGCACCTGGTCACCCAAAAGGACCATGTGCACCTGGTCACCCAAAGGCCGGCGTGCACCTGGTCACCCAAAGGACCATGTGCACCTGGTCACCCAAAGGCCGGCGTGCACCTGGTCACCCAAAGGACCATGTGCACCTGGTCACCCAAAGGCCGGCGTGCACCTGGTCACCCAAAGGACCATGTGCACCTGGTCACCCAAAAGGACCATGTGCACCTGGTCACCCAAAGGCCGGCGTGCACCTGGTCACCCAAAGGACCATGTGCACCTGGTCACCCAAAAGAACCGTGTGCACCTGGTCACCCAAAGGCCGGCGTGCACCTGGTCACCCAAAGGACCATGTGCACCTGGTCACCCAAAAGGACCATGTGCACCTGGTCACCCAAAGGCCGGCGTGCACCTGGTCACCCAAAGGACCATGTGCACCTGGTCACCCAAAAGAACCGTGTGCACCTGGTCACCCAAAGGCCGGCGTGCACCTGGTCACCCAAAGGACCATGTGCACCTGGTCACCCAAAAGGACCATGTGCACCTGGTCACCCAAAGGCCGGCGTGCACCTGGTCACCCAAAGGACCATGTGCACCTGGTCACCCAAAAGAACCGTGTGCACCTGGTCACCCAAAGGCCGGCGTGCACCTGGTCACCCAAAGGACCATGTGCACCTGGTCACCCAAAAGAACCGTGTGCACCTGGTCACCCAAAGGCCGGCGTGCACCTGGTCACCCAAAGGACCATGTGCACCTGGTCACCCAAAAGCCGGCGTGCACCTGGTCACCCAAATGGAACTTGTGCACCTGGTCACCCAAAAGCCGGCGTGCACCTGGTCACCCAAATGGAACTTGTGCACCTGGTCACCCAAAAGCCGGCGTGCACCTGGTCACCCAAATGGAACTTGTGCACCTGGTCACCCAAAAGACCGGCGTGCACCTGGTCACCCAAAAGCCGGCGTGCACCTGGTCACCCAAATGGAACTTGTGCACCTGGTCACCCAAAAATTATAAAACTGTCCAAAATGCATTTACCGGTCATTTTATTTATATAGCCCGCTAGGGGAGTAGCCCACTACGGCCCTCTCTTGGTCGGGGCCGTGCTTAGTGCTTTATGGACACTTTAAGATATTACGATGGATGCAGATTGTGATTGTTTTGCAAAAGACCCGTGTGCATCTGGTAACCCAAAAATTATAAAACTGTTCAAAATGCATTTAAAGCTATACCTGACCTTCATGCCCGCCAGGGGAGTAGCCCACTACGGCCCTCTCTCAGTGGGGGCCCTATTTGAGTGCTTTATGGACGGTTTAAAATATCACGATGGATGCAGATTGCTATTAATCCTCCGTGCACCTGGTGATTGAAAACGTGCATCTGGTAACCCAAAAATTAAAATATGGACCGCGGGTGAATGGAGGGAGTAACTATGACTCTCTTAAGGTAGCCAACTGCTTGATGAGCATATACATCCGTGCAACTGGTGATTTGAAATGTGCATCTGGTAACCCAAAATAGATGGTAAATAAATCACAGAAATTGCACTATGTCCATCTCTGTGAATGAGAGTACACATACAGGCATAAAGGCCCTAACTCCCTGTCAAGGAACAGGCCTCTCTCTCCTGGCATGAGAGAA
>NW_023493657.1:1672658-1687658 GCF_013265735.2 Oncorhynchus mykiss
TGCAACTGGTGATTGAAAACGTGCATCTGGTAACCCAAAATTTCAAATATGGTTCAAAATGAATTTAAAGGCACCCCTCTCATTGTTGCCCGCTATGGGAGCACCCCACTAAGGCCCTGTCTCGGTCGGGCCCGTCCTGAGTGCTTTATAGACACTTTAAGAAATCGCGATGGATGCAGATTGCTATTAATCCTCCGTGCAACTGGTGATTGAAAATGTGCAACTGGTGATTGAAAACGTGCACCTGGTCACCCAAAACACGGTTCTCTATGCGGTTAGCGGTGTTCCATCTATTCATGTCCGCTTATGGCGCACCCTACTACGGACCTTTAGCAATGGGGGCCGGCCCGAATTATTTATGGAAGGTCTGATGATGATTTTTTTTTTTTTTTCACCATCTCTTTCTCTCTCTGCCGGGGCCGGCCAAGAGTGCTTTATGGACGGTTTAAAACATGACTATGGATGCAAATGCTCATTTTCCTCCGTGCACCTGGTGATTGAAAACGTGCATCTGGTAACCCAAAAATTATAAAAGGGTTTTAAATACTTTTACCCGTCATTCTATTGATATAGCCCGCTAGGGGAGTGCCCCACTACGGCCCTCTCTCTGTCAGGGCCGTCCTTGGGTGCTTTTTACACACTTTAAGAAATCACGATGGATGCAGATTGCTATTAATCCTCCGTGCAACTGGTGATTGAAAACGTGCATCTGGTAACCCAAAATTTCAAATATGGTTCAAAATGAATTTAAAGGCACCCCTCTCATTGTTGCCCGCTATGGGAGCACCCCACTAAGGCCCTGTCTCGGTCGGGCCCGTCCTGAGTGCTTTATAGACACTTTAAGAAATCGCGATGGATGCAGATTGCTATTAATCCTCCGTGCAACTGGTGATTGAAAATGTGCAACTGGTGATTGAAAACGTGCACCTGGTCACCCAAAACACGGTTCTCTATGCGGTTAGCGGTGTTCCATCTATTCATGTCCGCTTATGGCGCACCCTACTACGGACCTTTAGCAATGGGGGCCGGCCCGAATTATTTATGGAAGGTCTGATGATGATTTTTTTTTTTTTTCACCATCTCTTTCTCTCTCTGCCGGGGCCGGCCAAGAGTGCTTTATGGACGGTTTAAAACATGACTATGGATGCAAATGCTCATTTTCCTCCGTGCACCTGGTGATTGAAAACGTGCATCTGGTAACCCAAAAATTATAAAAGGGTTTTAAATACTTTTACCCGTCATTCTATTGATATAGCCCGCTAGGGGAGTGCCCCACTACGGCCCTCTCTCTGTCAGGGCCGTCCTTGGGTGCTTTTTACACACTTTAAGAAATCACGATGGATGCAGATTGCTATTAATCCTCCGTGCAACTGGTGATTGAAAACGTGCATCTGGTAACCCAAAATTTCAAATATGGTTCAAAATGAATTTAAAGGCACCCCTCTCATTGTTGCCCGCTATGGGAGCACCCCACTAAGGCCCTGTCTCGGTCGGGCCCGTCCTGAGTGCTTTATAGACACTTTAAGAAATCGCGATGGATGCAGATTGCTATTAATCCTCCGTGCAACTGGTGATTGAAAATGTGCAACTGGTGATTGAAAACGTGCACCTGGTCACCCAAAACACGGTTCTCTATGCGGTTAGCGGTGTTCCATCTATTCATGTCCGCTTATGGCGCACCCTACTACGGACCTTTAGCAATGGGGGCCGGCCCGAATTATTTATGGAAGGTCTGATGATGATTTTTTTTTTTTTTCACCATCTCTTTCTCTCTCTGCCGGGGCCGGCCAAGAGTGCTTTATGGACGGTTTAAAACATGACTATGGATGCAAATGCTCATTTTCCTCCGTGCACCTGGTGATTGAAAACGTGCATCTGGTAACCCAAAAATTATAAAAGGGTTTTAAATACTTTTACCCGTCATTCTATTGATATAGCCCGCTAGGGGAGTGCCCCACTACGGCCCTCTCTCTGTCAGGGCCGTCCTTGGGTGCTTTTTACACACTTTAAGAAATCACGATGGATGCAGATTGCTATTAATCCTCCGTGCAACTGGTGATTGAAAACGTGCATCTGGTAACCCAAAATTTCAAATATGGTTCAAAATGAATTTAAAGGCACCCCTCTCATTGTTGCCCGCTATGGGAGCACCCCACTAAGGCCCTGTCTCGGTCGGGCCCGTCCTGAGTGCTTTATAGACACTTTAAGAAATCGCGATGGATGCAGATTGCTATTAATCCTCCGTGCAACTGGTGATTGAAAATGTGCAACTGGTGATTGAAAACGTGCACCTGGTCACCCAAAACACGGTTCTCTATGCGGTTAGCGGTGTTCCATCTATTCATGTCCGCTTATGGCGCACCCTACTACGGACCTTTAGCAATGGGGGCCGGCCCGAATTATTTATGGAAGGTCTGATGATGATTTTTTTTTTTTTTCACCATCTCTTTCTCTCTCTGCCGGGGCCGGCCAAGAGTGCTTTATGGACGGTTTAAAACATGACTATGGATGCAAATGCTCATTTTCCTCCGTGCACCTGGTGATTGAAAACGTGCATCTGGTAACCCAAAATTATAAAAGGGTTTTAAATACTTTTACCCGTCATTCTATTGATATAGCCCGCTAGGGGAGTGCCCCACTACGGCCCTCTCTCTGTCAGGGCCGTCCTTGGTGCTTTTTACACACTTTAAGAAATCACGATGGATGCAGATTGCTATTAATCCTCCGTGCAACTGGTGATTGAAAACGTGCATCTGGTAACCCAAAATTTCAAATATGGTTCAAAATGAATTTAAAGGCACCCCTCTCATTGTTGCCCGCTATGGGAGCACCCCACTAAGGCCCTGTCTCGGTCGGGCCCGTCCTGAGTGCTTTATAGACACTTTAAGAAATCGCGATGGATGCAGATTGCTATTAATCCTCCGTGCAACTGGTGATTGAAAATGTGCAACTGGTGATTGAAAACGTGCACCTGGTCACCCAAAACACGGTTCTCTATGCGGTTAGCGGTGTTCCATCTATTCATGTCCGCTTATGGCGCACCCTACTACGGACCTTTAGCAATGGGGGCCGGCCCGAATTATTTATGGAAGGTCTGATGATGATTTTTTTTTTTTTTCACCATCTCTTTCTCTCTCTGCCGGGGCCGGCCAAGAGTGCTTTATGGACGGTTTAAAACATGACTATGGATGCAAATGCTCATTTTCCTCCGTGCACCTGGTGATTGAAAACGTGCATCTGGTAACCCAAAAATTATAAAAGGGTTTTAAATACTTTTACCCGTCATTCTATTGATATAGCCCGCTAGGGGAGTGCCCCACTACGGCCCTCTCTCTGTCAGGGCCGTCCTTGGGTGCTTTTTACACACTTTAAGAAATCACGATGGATGCAGATTGCTATTAATCCTCCGTGCAACTGGTGATTGAAAACGTGCATCTGGTAACCCAAAATTTCAAATATGGTTCAAAATGAATTTAAAGGCACCCCTCTCATTGTTGCCCGCTATGGGAGCACCCCACTAAGGCCCTGTCTCGGTCGGGCCCGTCCTGAGTGCTTTATAGACACTTTAAGAAATCGCGATGGATGCAGATTGCTATTAATCCTCCGTGCAACTGGTGATTGAAAATGTGCAACTGGTGATTGAAAACGTGCACCTGGTCACCCAAAACACGGTTCTCTATGCGGTTAGCGGTGTTCCATCTATTCATGTCCGCTTATGGCGCACCCTACTACGGACCTTTAGCAATGGGGGCCGGCCCGAATTATTTATGGAAGGTCTGATGATGATTTTTTTTTTTTTTTCACCATCTCTTTCTCTCTCTGCCGGGCCGGCCAAGAGTGCTTTATGGACGGTTTAAAACATGACTATGGATGCAAATGCTCATTTTCCTCCGTGCACCTGGTGATTGAAAACGTGCATCTGGTAACCCAAAAATTATAAAAGGGTTTTAAATACTTTTACCCGTCATTCTATTGATATAGCCCGCTAGGGGAGTGCCCCACTACGGCCCTCTCTCTGTCAGGGCCGTCCTTGGGTGCTTTTTACACACTTTAAGAAATCACGATGGATGCAGATTGCTATTAATCCTCCGTGCAACTGGTGATTGAAAACGTGCATCTGGTAACCCAAAATTTCAAATATGGTTCAAAATGAATTTAAAGGCACCCCTCTCATTGTTGCCCGCTATGGGAGCACCCCACTAAGGCCCTGTCTCGGTCGGGCCCGTCCTGAGTGCTTTATAGACACTTTAAGAAATCGCGATGGATGCAGATTGCTATTAATCCTCCGTGCAACTGGTGATTGAAAATGTGCAACTGGTGATTGAAAACGTGCACCTGGTCACCCAAAACACGGTTCTCTATGCGGTTAGCGGTGTTCCATCTATTCATGTCCGCTTATGGCGCACCCTACTACGGACCTTTAGCAATGGGGGCCGGCCCGAATTATTTATGGAAGGTCTGATGATGATTTTTTTTTTTTTTTCACCATCTCTTTCTCTCTCTGCCGGGGCCGGCCAAGAGTGCTTTATGGACGGTTTAAAACATGACTATGGATGCAAATGCTCATTTTCCTCCGTGCACCTGGTGATTGAAAACGTGCATCTGGTAACCCAAAAATTATAAAAGGGTTTTAAATACTTTTACCCGTCATTCTATTGATATAGCCCGCTAGGGGAGTGCCCCACTACGGCCCTCTCTCTGTCAGGGCCGTCCTTGGGTGCTTTTTACACACTTTAAGAAATCACGATGGATGCAGATTGCTATTAATCCTCCGTGCAACTGGTGATTGAAAACGTGCATCTGGTAACCCAAAATTTCAAATATGGTTCAAAATGAATTTAAAGGCACCCCTCTCATTGTTGCCCGCTATGGGAGCACCCCACTAAGGCCCTGTCTCGGTCGGGCCCGTCCTGAGTGCTTTATAGACACTTTAAGAAATCGCGATGGATGCAGATTGCTATTAATCCTCCGTGCAACTGGTGATTGAAAATGTGCAACTGGTGATTGAAAACGTGCACCTGGTCACCCAAAACACGGTTCTCTATGCGGTTAGCGGTGTTCCATCTATTCATGTCCGCTTATGGCGCACCCTACTACGGACCTTTAGCAATGGGGGCCGGCCCGAATTATTTATGGAAGGTCTGATGATGATTTTTTTTTTTTTTTCACCATCTCTTTCTCTCTCTGCCGGGGCCGGCCAAGAGTGCTTTATGGACGGTTTAAAACATGACTATGGATGCAAATGCTCATTTTCCTCCGTGCACCTGGTGATTGAAAACGTGCATCTGGTAACCCAAAAATTATAAAAGGGTTTTAAATACTTTTACCCGTCATTCTATTGATATAGCCCGCTAGGGGAGTGCCCCACTACGGCCCTCTCTCTGTCAGGGCCGTCCTTGGGTGCTTTTTACACACTTTAAGAAATCACGATGGATGCAGATTGCTATTAATCCTCCGTGCAACTGGTGATTGAAAACGTGCATCTGGTAACCCAAAATTTCAAATATGGTTCAAAATGAATTTAAAGGCACCCCTCTCATTGTTGCCCGCTATGGGAGCACCCCACTAAGGCCCTGTCTCGGTCGGGCCCGTCCTGAGTGCTTTATAGACACTTTAAGAAATCGCGATGGATGCAGATTGCTATTAATCCTCCGTGCAACTGGTGATTGAAAATGTGCAACTGGTGATTGAAAACGTGCACCTGGTCACCCAAAACACGGTTCTCTATGCGGTTAGCGGTGTTCCATCTATTCATGTCCGCTTATGGCGCACCCTACTACGGACCTTTAGCAATGGGGGCCGGCCCGAATTATTTATGGAAGGTCTGATGATGATTTTTTTTTTTTTTTCACCATCTCTTTCTCTCTCTGCCGGGGCCGGCCAAGAGTGCTTTATGGACGGTTTAAAACATGACTATGGATGCAAATGCTCATTTTCCTCCGTGCACCTGGTGATTGAAAACGTGCATCTGGTAACCCAAAAATTATAAAAGGGTTTTAAATACTTTTACCCGTCATTCTATTGATATAGCCCGCTAGGGGAGTGCCCCACTACGGCCCTCTCTCTGTCAGGGCCGTCCTTGGGTGCTTTTTACACACTTTAAGAAATCACGATGGATGCAGATTGCTATTAATCCTCCGTGCAACTGGTGATTGAAAACGTGCATCTGGTAACCCAAAATTTCAAATATGGTTCAAAATGAATTTAAAGGCACCCCTCTCATTGTTGCCCGCTATGGGAGCACCCCACTAAGGCCCTGTCTCGGTCGGGCCCGTCCTGAGTGCTTTATAGACACTTTAAGAAATCGCGATGGATGCAGATTGCTATTAATCCTCCGTGCAACTGGTGATTGAAAATGTGCAACTGGTGATTGAAAACGTGCACCTGGTCACCCAAAACACGGTTCTCTATGCGGTTAGCGGTGTTCCATCTATTCATGTCCGCTTATGGCGCACCCTACTACGGACCTTTAGCAATGGGGGCCGGCCCGAATTATTTATGGAAGGTCTGATGATGATTTTTTTTTTTTTTTCACCATCTCTTTCTCTCTCTGCCGGGGCCGGCCAAGAGTGCTTTATGGACGGTTTAAAACATGACTATGGATGCAAATGCTCATTTTCCTCCGTGCACCTGGTGATTGAAAACGTGCATCTGGTAACCCAAAAATTATAAAAGGGTTTTAAATACTTTTACCCGTCATTCTATTGATATAGCCCGCTAGGGGAGTGCCCCACTACGGCCCTCTCTCTGTCAGGGCCGTCCTTGGGTGCTTTTTACACACTTTAAGAAATCACGATGGATGCAGATTGCTATTAATCCTCCGTGCAACTGGTGATTGAAAACGTGCATCTGGTAACCCAAAATTTCAAATATGGTTCAAAATGAATTTAAAGGCACCCCTCTCATTGTTGCCCGCTATGGGAGCACCCCACTAAGGCCCTGTCTCGGTCGGGCCCGTCCTGAGTGCTTTATAGACACTTTAAGAAATCGCGATGGATGCAGATTGCTATTAATCCTCCGTGCAACTGGTGATTGAAAATGTGCAACTGGTGATTGAAAACGTGCACCTGGTCACCCAAAACACGGTTCTCTATGCGGTTAGCGGTGTTCCATCTATTCATGTCCGCTTATGGCGCACCCTACTACGGACCTTTAGCAATGGGGGCCGGCCCGAATTATTTATGGAAGGTCTGATGATGATTTTTTTTTTTTTTCACCATCTCTTTCTCTCTCTGCCGGGGCCGGCCAAGAGTGCTTTATGGACGGTTTAAAACATGACTATGGATGCAAATGCTCATTTTCCTCCGTGCACCTGGTGATTGAAAACGTGCATCTGGTAACCCAAAAATTATAAAAGGGTTTTAAATACTTTTACCCGTCATTCTATTGATATAGCCCGCTAGGGGAGTGCCCCACTACGGCCCTCTCTCTGTCAGGGCCGTCCTTGGGTGCTTTTTACACACTTTAAGAAATCACGATGGATGCAGATTGCTATTAATCCTCCGTGCAACTGGTGATTGAAAACGTGCATCTGGTAACCCAAAATTTCAAATATGGTTCAAAATGAATTTAAAGGCACCCCTCTCATTGTTGCCCGCTATGGGAGCACCCCACTAAGGCCCTGTCTCGGTCGGGCCCGTCCTGAGTGCTTTATAGACACTTTAAGAAATCGCGATGGATGCAGATTGCTATTAATCCTCCGTGCAACTGGTGATTGAAAATGTGCAACTGGTGATTGAAAACGTGCACCTGGTCACCCAAAACACGGTTCTCTATGCGGTTAGCGGTGTTCCATCTATTCATGTCCGCTTATGGCGCACCCTACTACGGACCTTTAGCAATGGGGGCCGGCCCGAATTATTTATGGAAGGTCTGATGATGATTTTTTTTTTTTTTCACCATCTCTTTCTCTCTCTGCCGGGGCCGGCCAAGAGTGCTTTATGGACGGTTTAAAACATGACTATGGATGCAAATGCTCATTTTCCTCCGTGCACCTGGTGATTGAAAACGTGCATCTGGTAACCCAAAAATTATAAAAGGGTTTTAAATACTTTTACCCGTCATTCTATTGATATAGCCCGCTAGGGGAGTGCCCCACTACGGCCCTCTCTCTGTCAGGGCCGTCCTTGGGTGCTTTTTACACACTTTAAGAAATCACGATGGATGCAGATTGCTATTAATCCTCCGTGCAACTGGTGATTGAAAACGTGCATCTGGTAACCCAAAATTTCAAATATGGTTCAAAATGAATTTAAAGGCACCCCTCTCATTGTTGCCCGCTATGGGAGCACCCCACTAAGGCCCTGTCTCGGTCGGGCCCGTCCTGAGTGCTTTATAGACACTTTAAGAAATCGCGATGGATGCAGATTGCTATTAATCCTCCGTGCAACTGGTGATTGAAAATGTGCAACTGGTGATTGAAAACGTGCACCTGGTCACCCAAAACACGGTTCTCTATGCGGTTAGCGGTGTTCCATCTATTCATGTCCGCTTATGGCGCACCCTACTACGGACCTTTAGCAATGGGGGCCGGCCCGAATTATTTATGGAAGGTCTGATGATGATTTTTTTTTTTTTTCACCATCTCTTTCTCTCTCTGCCGGGGCCGGCCAAGAGTGCTTTATGGACGGTTTAAAACATGACTATGGATGCAAATGCTCATTTTCCTCCGTGCACCTGGTGATTGAAAACGTGCATCTGGTAACCCAAAAATTATAAAAGGGTTTTAAATACTTTTACCCGTCATTCTATTGATATAGCCCGCTAGGGGAGTGCCCCACTACGGCCCTCTCTCTGTCAGGGCCGTCCTTGGGTGCTTTTTACACACTTTAAGAAATCACGATGGATGCAGATTGCTATTAATCCTCCGTGCAACTGGTGATTGAAAACGTGCATCTGGTAACCCAAAATTTCAAATATGGTTCAAAATGAATTTAAAGGCACCCCTCTCATTGTTGCCCGCTATGGGAGCACCCCACTAAGGCCCTGTCTCGGTCGGGCCCGTCCTGAGTGCTTTATAGACACTTTAAGAAATCGCGATGGATGCAGATTGCTATTAATCCTCCGTGCAACTGGTGATTGAAAATGTGCAACTGGTGATTGAAAACGTGCACCTGGTCACCCAAAACACGGTTCTCTATGCGGTTAGCGGTGTTCCATCTATTCATGTCCGCTTATGGCGCACCCTACTACGGACCTTTAGCAATGGGGGCCGGCCCGAATTATTTATGGAAGGTCTGATGATGATTTTTTTTTTTTTTCACCATCTCTTTCTCTCTCTGCCGGGGCCGGCCAAGAGTGCTTTATGGACGGTTTAAAACATGACTATGGATGCAAATGCTCATTTTCCTCCGTGCACCTGGTGATTGAAAACGTGCATCTGGTAACCCAAAAATTATAAAAGGGTTTTAAATACTTTTACCCGTCATTCTATTGATATAGCCCGCTAGGGGAGTGCCCCACTACGGCCCTCTCTCTGTCAGGGCCGTCCTTGGGTGCTTTTTACACACTTTAAGAAATCACGATGGATGCAGATTGCTATTAATCCTCCGTGCAACTGGTGATTGAAAACGTGCATCTGGTAACCCAAAATTTCAAATATGGTTCAAAATGAATTTAAAGGCACCCCTCTCATTGTTGCCCGCTATGGGAGCACCCCACTAAGGCCCTGTCTCGGTCGGGCCCGTCCTGAGTGCTTTATAGACACTTTAAGAAATCGCGATGGATGCAGATTGCTATTAATCCTCCGTGCAACTGGTGATTGAAAATGTGCAACTGGTGATTGAAAACGTGCACCTGGTCACCCAAAACACGGTTCTCTATGCGGTTAGCGGTGTTCCATCTATTCATGTCCGCTTATGGCGCACCCTACTACGGACCTTTAGCAATGGGGGCCGGCCCGAATTATTTATGGAAGGTCTGATGATGATTTTTTTTTTTTTTCACCATCTCTTTCTCTCTCTGCCGGGGCCGGCCAAGAGTGCTTTATGGACGGTTTAAAACATGACTATGGATGCAAATGCTCATTTTCCTCCGTGCACCTGGTGATTGAAAACGTGCATCTGGTAACCCAAAAATTATAAAAGGGTTTTAAATACTTTTACCCGTCATTCTATTGATATAGCCCGCTAGGGGAGTGCCCCACTACGGCCCTCTCTCTGTCAGGGCCGTCCTTGGGTGCTTTTTACACACTTTAAGAAATCACGATGGATGCAGATTGCTATTAATCCTCCGTGCAACTGGTGATTGAAAACGTGCATCTGGTAACCCAAAATTTCAAATATGGTTCAAAATGAATTTAAAGGCACCCCTCTCATTGTTGCCCGCTATGGGAGCACCCCACTAAGGCCCTGTCTCGGTCGGGCCCGTCCTGAGTGCTTTATAGACACTTTAAGAAATCGCGATGGATGCAGATTGCTATTAATCCTCCGTGCAACTGGTGATTGAAAATGTGCAACTGGTGATTGAAAACGTGCACCTGGTCACCCAAAACACGGTTCTCTATGCGGTTAGCGGTGTTCCATCTATTCATGTCCGCTTATGGCGCACCCTACTACGGACCTTTAGCAATGGGGGCCGGCCCGAATTATTTATGGAAGGTCTGATGATGATTTTTTTTTTTTTTTCACCATCTCTTTCTCTCTCTGCCGGGGCCGGCCAAGAGTGCTTTATGGACGGTTTAAAACATGACTATGGATGCAAATGCTCATTTTCCTCCGTGCACCTGGTGATTGAAAACGTGCATCTGGTAACCCAAAAATTATAAAAGGGTTTTAAATACTTTTACCCGTCATTCTATTGATATAGCCCGCTAGGGGAGTGCCCCACTACGGCCCTCTCTCTGTCAGGGCCGTCCTTGGGTGCTTTTTACACACTTTAAGAAATCACGATGGATGCAGATTGCTATTAATCCTCCGTGCAACTGGTGATTGAAAACGTGCATCTGGTAACCCAAAATTTCAAATATGGTTCAAAATGAATTTAAAGGCACCCCTCTCATTGTTGCCCGCTATGGGAGCACCCCACTAAGGCCCTGTCTCGGTCGGGCCCGTCCTGAGTGCTTTATAGACACTTTAAGAAATCGCGATGGATGCAGATTGCTATTAATCCTCCGTGCAACTGGTGATTGAAAATGTGCAACTGGTGATTGAAAACGTGCACCTGGTCACCCAAAACACGGTTCTCTATGCGGTTAGCGGTGTTCCATCTATTCATGTCCGCTTATGGCGCACCCTACTACGGACCTTTAGCAATGGGGGCCGGCCCGAATTATTTATGGAAGGTCTGATGATGATTTTTTTTTTTTTTCACCATCTCTTTCTCTCTCTGCCGGGGCCGGCCAAGAGTGCTTTATGGACGGTTTAAAACATGACTATGGATGCAAATGCTCATTTTCCTCCGTGCACCTGGTGATTGAAAACGTGCATCTGGTAACCCAAAAATTATAAAAGGGTTTTAAATACTTTTACCCGTCATTCTATTGATATAGCCCGCTAGGGGAGTGCCCCACTACGGCCCTCTCTCTGTCAGGGCCGTCCTTGGGTGCTTTTTACACACTTTAAGAAATCACGATGGATGCAGATTGCTATTAATCCTCCGTGCAACTGGTGATTGAAAACGTGCATCTGGTAACCCAAAATTTCAAATATGGTTCAAAATGAATTTAAAGGCACCCCTCTCATTGTTGCCCGCTATGGGAGCACCCCACTAAGGCCCTGTCTCGGTCGGGCCCGTCCTGAGTGCTTTATAGACACTTTAAGAAATCGCGATGGATGCAGATTGCTATTAATCCTCCGTGCAACTGGTGATTGAAAATGTGCAACTGGTGATTGAAAACGTGCACCTGGTCACCCAAAACACGGTTCTCTATGCGGTTAGCGGTGTTCCATCTATTCATGTCCGCTTATGGCGCACCCTACTACGGACCTTTAGCAATGGGGGCCGGCCCGAATTATTTATGGAAGGTCTGATGATGATTTTTTTTTTTTTTTCACCATCTCTTTCTCTCTCTGCCGGGGCCGGCCAAGAGTGCTTTATGGACGGTTTAAAACATGACTATGGATGCAAATGCTCATTTTCCTCCGTGCACCTGGTGATTGAAAACGTGCATCTGGTAACCCAAAAATTATAAAAGGGTTTTAAATACTTTTACCCGTCATTCTATTGATATAGCCCGCTAGGGGAGTGCCCCACTACGGCCCTCTCTCTGTCAGGGCCGTCCTTGGGTGCTTTTTACACACTTTAAGAAATCACGATGGATGCAGATTGCTATTAATCCTCCGTGCAACTGGTGATTGAAAACGTGCATCTGGTAACCCAAAATTTCAAATATGGTTCAAAATGAATTTAAAGGCACCCCTCTCATTGTTGCCCGCTATGGGAGCACCCCACTAAGGCCCTGTCTCGGTCGGGCCCGTCCTGAGTGCTTTATAGACACTTTAAGAAATCGCGATGGATGCAGATTGCTATTAATCCTCCGTGCAACTGGTGATTGAAAATGTGCAACTGGTGATTGAAAACGTGCACCTGGTCACCCAAAACACGGTTCTCTATGCGGTTAGCGGTGTTCCATCTATTCATGTCCGCTTATGGCGCACCCTACTACGGACCTTTAGCAATGGGGGCCGGCCCGAATTATTTATGGAAGGTCTGATGATGATTTTTTTTTTTTTTCACCATCTCTTTCTCTCTCTGCCGGGGCCGGCCAAGAGTGCTTTATGGACGGTTTAAAACATGACTATGGATGCAAATGCTCATTTTCCTCCGTGCACCTGGTGATTGAAAACGTGCATCTGGTAACCCAAAAATTATAAAAGGGTTTTAAATACTTTTACCCGTCATTCTATTGATATAGCCCGCTAGGGGAGTGCCCCACTACGGCCCTCTCTCTGTCAGGGCCGTCCTTGGGTGCTTTTTACACACTTTAAGAAATCACGATGGATGCAGATTGCTATTAATCCTCCGTGCAACTGGTGATTGAAAACGTGCATCTGGTAACCCAAAAATTATAAAACGGTTTTAAATACTTTTACCGGTCATTCTATTGATATAGCCCGCTATGGGAGCACCCCACTAAGGCCCTGTCTCGGTCGGGGCCGTCCTTCAGTGCTTTATATACAGTTTCATATATTACGATGGATGCAGATTGTGATTGTTTTCCAAAAGACCCGTGTGCATCTGGTAACCCAAAAATTATAAAACTGTTTTAAATCATTTTACCGGTCATTCTATTGATATAGCCCGCTAGGGGAGTACCCTACTACGGCCCTCTCTCGGTCAGGCCCGTCCTTAGGTGCTTTATATACAGTTTAAGATATTACGATGGATGCAGATTGTGATTGTTTTCCAAAAGACCCGTGTGCATCTGGTAACCCAAAAATTAAAATATGGTTCAAAACCCGGGTAACACCACTCTATTTACGGACATGACAGTAGAGCTTACCCCCTGGAGCTATTGACCTCCAGGCTTGTAGGCCCTTACTCACCACCCGGGTATCACCCCTCTATTTCGGGGATGATACCAGCAGGGGACCCCCCCCACCTCCACAACCTCGCATACCAGGTGAACCAGGGCACCCACACTTAAGCACCCCTCCTCGGACATTAAAGCAGATAACCGCGCTGTTATGAACCGCGTGCACCTGGTCACCCAAATGGAACTTGTGCACCTGGTCACCCAAAAGGACCGGCGTGCACCTGGTCACCCAAAGGCCGGCGTGCACCTGGTCACCCAAAAGGACCATGTGCACCTGGTCACCCAAAGGCCGGCGTGCACCTGGTCACCCAAAAGGACCGTGTGCACCTGGTCACCCAAAGGCCGGCGTGCACCTGGTCACCCAAAGGACCATGTGCACCTGGTCACCCAAAAGGACCATGTGCACCTGGTCACCCAAAGGCCGGCGTGCACCTGGTCACCCAAAAGGACCATGTGCACCTGGTCACCCAAAGGCCGGCGTGCACCTGGTCACCCAAAGGACCATGTGCACCTGGTCACCCAAAAGGACCATGTGCACCTGGTCACCCAAAGGCCGGCGTGCACCTGGTCACCCAAAGGACCATGTGCACCTGGTCACCCAAAGGCCGGCGTGCACCTGGTCACCCAAAGGACCATGTGCACCTGGTCACCCAAAGGCCGGCGTGCACCTGGTCACCCAAAGGACCATGTGCACCTGGTCACCCAAAAGGACCATGTGCACCTGGTCACCCAAAGGCCGGCGTGCACCTGGTCACCCAAAGGACCATGTGCACCTGGTCACCCAAAGGCCGGCGTGCACCTGGTCACCCAAAGGACCATGTGCACCTGGTCACCCAAAGGCCGGCGTGCACCTGGTCACCCAAAGGACCATGTGCACCTGGTCACCCAAAAGGACCATGTGCACCTGGTCACCCAAAGGCCGGCGTGCACCTGGTCACCCAAAGGACCATGTGCACCTGGTCACCCAAAAGAACCGTGTGCACCTGGTCACCCAAAGGCCGGCGTGCACCTGGTCACCCAAAGGACCATGTGCACCTGGTCACCCAAAAGGACCATGTGCACCTGGTCACCCAAAGGCCGGCGTGCACCTGGTCACCCAAAGGACCATGTGCACCTGGTCACCCAAAAGAACCGTGTGCACCTGGTCACCCAAAGGCCGGCGTGCACCTGGTCACCCAAAGGACCATGTGCACCTGGTCACCCAAAAGGACCATGTGCACCTGGTCACCCAAAGGCCGGCGTGCACCTGGTCACCCAAAGGACCATGTGCACCTGGTCACCCAAAAGAACCGTGTGCACCTGGTCACCCAAAGGCCGGCGTGCACCTGGTCACCCAAAGGACCATGTGCACCTGGTCACCCAAAAGAACCGTGTGCACCTGGTCACCCAAAGGCCGGCGTGCACCTGGTCACCCAAAGGACCATGTGCACCTGGTCACCCAAAAGCCGGCGTGCACCTGGTCACCCAAATGGAACTTGTGCACCTGGTCACCCAAAAGCCGGCGTGCACCTGGTCACCCAAATGGA